>NW_003852613.1:216902-225564 GCF_000181295.1 Otolemur garnettii | reverse complement strand
TGGCTGGCGCCTTAGCCGGTTGAGCTATAGGCGCCGAGCCGAGAGAGACATTTGTTAATTTTTGTTGTTGCTGTTTGCCTTTAGGGTCTTCCTCATAAATTCTTTGCCTAAGTTGATGACTAGGAGTTTTTCCAACATTTTCTTCTAGAATACTTATAGTTTCACATCTTAGGTATAAGATGTTATTAATTCCTGTTATCCATCAGGAATTCATCTTTGTTGAGTGGTAACAGGTTCAGATCTTGTACATGTGGCTATTCATTTCCCCTGCACCATTAACTGAATAAGGATTCTTTTTTTTTTTTAATAGGAATTCTTTGCCCCATGGCATGTTATAGGCTGCTTTATCAAAGATGAGATGGCAACATGAGGAAGGCTTTGCATCTGGGTTTTCAGTTCTGATCCATAGGTCTGTGTCTCTGTTCTTATGCCAGTACCATGTTGTTATGCAGCATAGCTTAAAGTCTGGTAAAGTGATGTCTCCTGGTTTGTCCTTTTTTTTTTTTTTTTGACAGTTATTTGCATTTATTTTACGTTGCATTTATTCCCATGCCTTAAGTTTTTATTTCTTCAGTTTCTTCTGGGATATCTTTTCTTCTGTGCTACCTCTTCTTCTGGTTTGGGAATGATCTGTTCCTTTTCAGTAAGGATCATTTCAATGTGGCAGGGGGAGCTTATGTATGGGTTAATGCGACCATGGGCTTTGTAAGTTCGGTGACGGATCGTGGGTGCTTTGTTCACTTGGATATGCTCCATGACCAGAGAATCTACATCTAAACCCTTAAGTTCGGCATTACTCTCTGCATTTTTAAGCATATGTAGCAAAAATTCAGCACGCTTTTTGGGCCACCGACCCTGTGTCTAGCCCTACTGTTTGGCCTGGGCACACCTACCAACTCCACCATTGTTAACATCGGAATGATACACATTGTTTCTTTAAGGTGACATCCTTCAGATACTTGGTGGCTTTTCGTACATGCATACCCTTGATGGCCTGGGCAGTTTCACGTGTGTTCTTAAAGTGAATACGAAGATTTGAGCCTCTTGACTTGCATGACTTTGTGGGGTTTTCTGGGTCAAGTGAATAAAGAACCATTTTCAAAGATCACCTCAGGCCAGTTAGGGGAAGAGGAAGAGCAGTGGCTTCTGGGAGAATTCGGTTTGTCCCTTTTACTTTCTTTTTTTTTTTGGAAGTTTTTGGCCAGGGTTAGATTTGAACCCACCACCTCTGGTATATGGAGTAGGCACCCTACTCCTTGAGCCACAGGTGCCACCCCGGTTTGTCCTTTTTTGCTTAAGATTCATCCTCCTTTTTGGTTCCATATGAAAGCATAGAATTATTTTTGCTAAAATAATTTGCAAAAAATGATGTTGATATTTTAATGGGAATAGCACTGAACCTGTAGATCACTTTGGGTAGTACAGACATTTTAACAACGTTGATTCTGCCCATCCAAGAGTATGATATATTTTTTCTACTGGTTTACATCCTCTGTGATTTCGTTCCTCAGTAACTCAACAGTTTCCCCTGTAAAGGGTTTTACATCCTTGGTTAAATATACTCCCAGGTATTTTATTTTCTTTCTTGTTACTGTGAAAGGTACTGAGTCTCTGATTTGATTCTCAGCTTGACTGCTGGTACATAGCAGTGTTCTTCAACCTTTGTTATCTCACGGCACACTTGAACCTATAGTTAATCTCATGGCACGCTTAAATTATGTTGATAAAAAAAGTAAAAAAGAGTATACTTACTGTGCTTTGAACTTTTCAAAAATAATTTAATTAGTGATATTTAAAAATTTTTAAGGCACAATTAAGATTCTCTCACAGCACATGGGTTGGAAATCACCGGTGTATAGGAATACTATTGATTATTGTACACTGATTTTGTAACTTGAGACTCCACTAAATTTATTAATCAATTCCAGGAGTCTCTTGGCAGATCCTTTATTATTTTTTTAAAAGAGACAGAGTCTTGCTAATGTAGTGGTGTGAGCATAGCTCACTGAAACCTCACTCCTGGACTCCAATGATTCTTTTGCCTCAACCTTCAGAGTACCTAGAACTACGGGTGTGCACCACCATAATCAGCTAATTTTTTTTTTTCAAAAGGCCCCAAACTATCCCCCTGGGTAGAGTGCCATGGCATCACGCTCACGGCAACCTCCAACTCCTGGGCTCAAGTGAGTCTCCTGCCTCAGCCTCCCAAGTAGCTGGGACTACAAGCGCCCGCCACAACACCTGGCCATTTTTTGGTTGCAGCCATCATTGTTGTTTGGTGGGCCCGGGCTGGGGATTCGAACCTGCCACCTTAGGTGTATGTGGCTGGCGCCTTAGCTGGTTGAGCCACAGGCGCTGAGCCAATCAGCTAATTTTTAAAATTTTTTGTAGAGATGGAGTCTCATAATACTGTACAAGCTGGTCTTGAACTCCTGGCCTCAAGTGATCCTACTGCTTTAGCCTCCCAAAGTGGCTGATTACAGGCATGGCCTCCCCCACTCCTTAACATCTTAATTTGAAGGCGTATCTAGCCCCAGGCTGCCTAAGTAGGGGCCCTGGATAGGCTTCTCCCATTTAACTTCCTGACATTATAGGTAAAATCTTGAGAATAATGTGCATTTCTTTCTATCTTTCTTTTCTTTTTTTTTTTTTGAGATATGAATCTCACTCTTTCCTCTTTGGTACAGTGTCCTGCAGCAACCTCAAATTCTTGGGCTCAAGGGATCTTCTTGCCTCAGCCTCCCAAGTAGCTGGGACTACAGAAGCCTGCCATAATGTCCAGCTATTTTTAGAGATGGGGTCTCGATCTTGCTCAGGGTAGTCTTGACCTCTTGAGCTCAAGCAGTCCACCCACCTTGGCCTCCCAGAGCGGTAGGATTATAGGCGTGATCAATGGTGCCCAGCCTAATAATGTATATTTCTATGATGAGAGGCTGCACAGCTTTCAAAAGGGTTGTCCATGACCTAAAAAATGTTAATCTACAAGCTTCACTTTACAGGCACTGAGAGAATCAGTAACCTGTCCAAGACCACAAAACGTGACACATGTAAACTTGCTCTACAGGAAATACTGAATGTTTCTTGAGCAGGAGGTGCATCTTATTAAATCACTACTTTATGACAGTGGAATAAGCAGGTCTCTATGCATTAGATAACTTTCAGAGTGAGATCATCACACTTAGGCAGGAAGCAGCCTCAGAGATCACGTGCCTCAGCTGCCAGCCACTCCCTGAAGGTCACTGAGGCTTCCTGCCCCAAAACCGCTGGCAGTGCTACTCAACAAAGTAATTTAACATACCATGTGATCAAAAGTCTAAAACAAAGTCTTTTTTTTAAAAAAGAAAAAAGTATAAAACATTAGAAAACAAAAACAAAAAACTTTGGAAATCAGTTTCTCCTGGAAGGTTCAAGAGGTGAACATCCACGAGCCCTGTGCTCTCTGTTGAGCAATAAAATCAAATATTTGTTTCCATCCCCATAATCTAACCATTAACTTTTGTTAAAAAATACAATACTTGTCATGCAAAAGGTCACGTCAAGGGAGTATTAAAGTGAGTCTGTGCTGAACTATCACCATCAACAGTTCACCGCAGTATCACCACACAGACCACCCAGAAGCACAGAGAGACTCAGGTGTATGCTGTGCCACCTCCACACAGGACAAGTGTCCAACCTGGGCCCTCATGACCCTAAAACTCATGTGCTCCCAACCAGTTTCATCAGTCACCATGGCCCCAAAGTGCAAAGTGCCCCACAAGATTTCTTCTATGTGTCTGTTAAACTCTAAGTGACAATCACTAAATGGGTCATAGAATTCTGTTGTTCAAAGATCCTGGAACTCACTGATTTTGATGTCACCCAAGCACCCTGCCTAAAACGCTGAAATCTACTTTCCCATGGAGCCTGCCGCCAACTTGTTTCCCTCCCAACAGGCCAAAAAGGTGCTTCAGCCTTCATGCTCCAGCCCACACAAAAGGGACTGGATGGACACAAGAGGGATGGATAGGGACACATCTAAAACACAATTATACACTAGTTAACATTAACTATAAAGTAGGAAAATTTATGTTTAAAAAAATTAACCAAAGGGGGTGTGCATGAAAAATACCATAGCAGTCACGCCCAGCCATCCTGAAATTCTCAGAAGGCTGTGAAAGAATACCTGAGCATGGGCAGGAAGGTGGTCTGGTTCCCAGAGGAACCTGCGAAGCCTCCAAGTCAGCAGCTACGATTCAGCACACTACAGACCAGCTCCCTTGTCCCTGTAAGCATACTTGTCCTGAAGCAAACCCCACTACCCCTCCTGAATCAGGATAGGGGCAGGAGAGAAAGAGAGCCTATAGAAAGGATAACGACTGGCTCGGCGCCTATAGCTCAACCGGCTAAGGCACCAGCCACATACACCTAAGGTGGTGGGTTTGAATCCCCAGCCCGGACCCGCCAAACAACAATGACAGCTGCAACCAAAAAATAGCCGGGCATTGTGGCAGGCGCCTGTAGTCCCAGCTACTTGGGAGGCGGAGGCAGGAGACTCGCTTGAGCCCAGGAGTTGGAGGTTGCTGTGGGCTGTAATGCCACGGCACTCTACCCAGGGGGACAGCTTGAGGCTCTGTCTCAAAAAAAAAAAAAAAAGAAAGGATGACGACCTAGTGGAATTATTTCACAAAATGCAAGACATGACGTTTTACTAAAGATAAATAATAATAAACCAGCCAATTATTATTTCTTATCCACCTTGGCCAGTCAAAACTGAACCCCCTGAAGCCTCCAGGTTCGGACTGATGATGAACACTAATAAGACTGGGGTGAGCATGGAACTGGCTCACTGAAACTGGAGATGGGCTGCTCTGTGCCCTTGGTTTCATCTGTCTACCTGACCTCCATGCCCCTAGTTTGCCCCAGTAGCTCTGCTCCTAGATTGTCCCCACTGGTGCAAAATGTGAAGGTGACACATGTAAATACTCAAGACTCAAACTCCACAGGGTGAGCTGAGGTGGGAAGGCAGTGGGAGGCAGACACAAGGGTGAACCAGGACTGCATTAAGTAGAAAGTAAATACCTAAATATGGGGGGAGCAAGGTGTAGGATTGACTGGCAGCTATGAATGACTAAGAAAGAGAAAAACAACTTGTACATCTGGGGAAACAGATACAGGCTGAGACAGGACAAGATGGAAATGTGCTCTGCCATAGCAATGACAGCGCAGGAGGCAGGGCCCATACCCATCATACCAGCAACTCCCAGAGGAAATGGAGGGCTACAGCTCTAAGGCCAGAGCACCAACAAGAGGTCTCTAAGCCACTTAGCAGGAAGGAGCTGAGAGACAGACTGAGGAAGGGGCCTGCCCAGCACTGGTCAGAGATACCAATGAGGGCAAGGGTGTGAGACCCAGGAGGCATGTGGAGTCAAGCCTGGGACTTCAGAGCCACACAGAAGGGAACTGAAGTGAGTGTCCTGGTCAGCTGACCAAGAAGGTTCAGGAACAGCGCAAAGAGGGCAAGTGAAGGGTGTGGCCATGGTGGGCACACACCTGTGGGCTGACACAGACGAGCTGGTGGTGGCTGAAGCAGCCATATCTTTAGAAACAATAGGGTCTCAAAACTGACTTTTTCTAAGGAATCTTCCGTGTTTCACTAGGGAACAACAGAAATTGAGCAAGGTATTTGGAGTTTTAAACCATTCAATTAATGAACACTCACCACAGCTATTACAGGAATGAGGACTCCCAAGTTTCCCGCACTGCTAGAAGCCTAGAAAAAAATAGAATTGACAAACGTTTTTTTAAAAAAAAAACAAGACACAAAATAGGGTTACATAAACCTGGAGTTTCTTTCTTTATTTTTTTTTTTTTGAGACAAGAGTCTCACTTTGTCACCCTTGGTAGAGTGCCATGGCATCATAGCTCACAGCAACCTGAAACTCTTGGGCTCACGAGATCCTCCTGCCTCAGCTTCCCAAATAGTTGGGACTACAGGAACCCACCACAATGCCAGGCTATTTTTAGAGATGGGGTCTTGCTCTAGCTCAGGTTGGTCTCAAACCTATGAGCTCAAGCAATCTACCCACCTTGGCTTCCCAGAGTGCAAGGATTACGGGCGTGAACCATTGCACCTGGCCAAACCTGTAATTTCTTTCTTTTTTTTTTTGAGACAGGGTCTCCCTGTGTTGTCCTCCGAAGAGTGTCATGGTGTCACAGCTTACAGCAACCTCCAACTCTTGGGCTTAAGTGATTCTCTTGTCTTAGCCTCCCAAGCAGCTGGGATTACAGGTGCCTGCCACAACGCCCGGCTATTTTTTGGCTGCAGTTGTCATTGCTGTTTAGCAGGCCAGGGCCGAGCTTGAACCTGCCAACCTTGGTGTATGTGGCCAGCGCCATACTCCCTGAGCTATGGGTGCTGAGCCTGTAATTTCTTAATCTTAATAATGAGAAACGTATAGAAAGAGATGTACGAAGATGCTCATCTAGCATTTGCTACTAAAATTTTAACAGCAAAAAATGGAAATGTCAAAAATAAATTATGATTACATAATGGTTATATAAATCATGGCACATTTGAATAATTAATTAGACATGACACAGTTATTAAAAGGACAACTTTATGACAAACATTTAGTCATCTGGGAAGGAGCCCACTGCATAACTTAAAAATAAAACAGAATTTAAGAGTATGTGCTATGATTCAATCCCAATTATGTAAAATACACACATATGCTAAAAGAACTAGGAGCGTATCTGTCAAATCTTAATAACCATATCTGTAGAGGAATTATGAGTGCTTTTCACTTTATTATTTATAGTTTTCTGTATCTTTCCTACAATAAACATAGATTCTTTACAAGTTGGGAAAATTGGGGGGTTACCTCACAATAACTAAATAAAAAGTAAGTTCTGTGGCTGGACACAAAAATGCAGCTGATCTACAGTGCTTGCTGATGGGTCAAGATTCTAGGAGCAGTGCCCAAGCACCCTCAATTTCTATTCTATGTTTACAGTGTAACAGCAGCTGAGGGCCTTACATGCCCAACTTTGCCTGATACTATGCTAAATGCTTCAAAAGCACTAACTTCTGGGGAGATTCAGAGGATCTCAGTGGCTTGTCAAGGCCACAGTTCCTCAGTAGCAAGGACAGAAGGCCAAGCTAGTTTCCCTGTGCTGGGCCCAGAAGTAGTGACCCTCCTTGCTCCACTCTAGGAAACTGACCATGGTGTCTTAGCTCAGTTTATGGTCACAGATGCCAGAGCCCTCAAGCCCTCCACCCTTGCACTTCTAGGCTCCCCTTATTCCAGAAGGTGCTATCTCAGGTGTAAAGTGTATTGGCTGCTGTTAACTGCTTATTCAGTGACTGGATGATAAACAGGAATTACTTTGTAAGAACTGAATTCACAGCTTCTTCAAGGGGAGGGATATGGAAAAGGGTTCCCCTAGGGCAGTGCCTGTGGCTCAAAGGAGTAGGGCACTGGCCTCATATATGGAAGGTGGTGGGTTCAAGCCTGGCCCCGGCCAAATAAAAAGGAAAAAGAAAAAGAGGGTTCCCTACACTGCTTCTTTCCCATGGCAAACTCCCCAGCTCTGAAAGAAGCACTGAATCTGAGAGTCTTGAGGCTCTGTAAAGGCGAGGCAAGGGCAGAAGAGGGGAGGGACTCATGGGGTCCAAGAGGCATTGCTCTAGGCTCTGAGGTCCAATTTCTAGAGAAGGGAAGGCTCCTGACACACCCCTCAGACACGCCACATCCTCTTCTTTCTTGGGGGCTCAACACCTTCCTGCATCATCAGCAACCCCCTCTTATCCTGATGCTTAAGACCCCCTGGGCTTGAAGGTCTCTCTTCTCTGCTCTGCATCAGGACACACCCACATCAGTATCAGAGGGCCTGGCAGAGCAAGGTCTTAGAATCCTTCTATGTGCCAGCTACTCCCTCCTGGTCAAGACTTCCACACGGAGGCTCCGTCATGCATTTGTCAATTCAGATGTCACTTCCTCAGAGAGGCTTTCTTCACCAGCCCAAACTAAAGTGTCCCTCCTACTAAGCCATTTTGAGCACCTGCAACAGAGACTTTCTGGCCTGCAAAGTCTAAAATATTTACCATTCCATCTTTAAGGAAAAAGTCAGCTGACCCCACACCTAGGACAGTATATGGATGGCAGAGAGGAGGTAAATAATCACTGTCTAGGAAAGGGAAGGAGAGAAGGTTGGAGGATGTGACAAGGGAAGTGGAGATTGGGGAGAGGAACACACCTGCCTCAGCGGCCCTCACATGTATCTGAACATTCAAGACGTGATGTTTGTCTGTCCCTGTGGCCCTGTCTTCCTTGGACAGCCCAAGATTAGGTCAGATCTGGCCCTTCTCATGTGGTCACTGTATTCTGATGGTGGGTCCTTAAAGTCCTCCTAGGCCCAGCCACTGCCCCCAGCTTCATGACGGAGGAGAAAGGGGAGACAGGGGCCTGGGGAACCTATGCTGGGCTGCCATCAAGTTTCTACCTTGGGCTCGGCGCCTGTAGCTCAACCGGCTAAGGTGCCGGCCACGTACACCTAAGGTGGCAGGTTCGAATCCCCAGCCCGGACTGCCAAACAACAATGACGGCTGCAACCAAAAAATAGCCGGGCGTTGTGGCGGGCGCCTATGGTCCCAGCTACTTGGGAGGCTGAGGCAGGAGACTCG
>NW_003852613.1:211628-216823 GCF_000181295.1 Otolemur garnettii | reverse complement strand
AAAAAAAAAAAAAAAAAAAAGAAAGAACCCATCCCCTCCTGACACTGCCAAATGCATTTGAATCATTCAACAAAGAAAATACACACTCTGACCAAGATGGTACCTGGAGCCTCAGCCCTGGCCACCAGGGATAAACACACGGGCAAGGCAGGTGGCATAGCTGTTCCCCTTCCTACCTTCAAGGCCGGTCCCTTCTCACTGGCCCTCTCGCTGGCTCGCTTCCCCTCCAGCCCCAGCTGCACAAACAACTCCAGCAGGTTCATGAGCAGCTCGTCGACCAGGTGCTCATCCTGGATGTTGGCTGCGATGTTGGCCAGTGCATTAATCACCGCCAGGGAGCAGTGCCTGAGAGGGAAAGAGAGAAAACACTGCGAGGCCCAGCCTACCTCATACACTACTTTCAGCATCTGTCAACATTGAGAGGTGAGAAACACGCCATCCTCATGACTAATCTTCCCTTCTGAGATGCAAAAAGGACTTCCAGGGGCTATTTAATTTCCTGGAATCTCCACTCCTGGGGACCTGTGACAGTCTCAGGACACTTCCCTGGCCAAAGACGGAAGTGCCCATGCCTAGGTGTGCCTGTTTGGACCCTGCTTTTCTCCATAAATCCCAGAGAACCTTAAAGCATCATTTACTACCCATGCAACTTACATCTCATGATCAGCTTCTCCCCAAAGACCCCCTCCTCTGTTAAGGTGATGACAATATGAGTTCACATCAAATACTAAGCAAGTGTTCAAGGGTCCTGGGACAACCTACTGCAGGTTTGTGGCCAGCCCCATGTAAGCCACAAATATGAAGGTGACATTGCCCCTCATGTGGAAGCTATGAACCAGTGAGGGAGACCAGGAAAGTCAGACCCCGCCACTCCCAAGCTGCACAGCTCTAGGTGAGTTGTTTAACTCTCAAACCTCAGTTTTTGTTAATACAAAAGAATAATTCTCTTAATAGGATTGCAGGAGGAGTTACACCACATGAAGCACTGAGCTTCACAGAGATCAGAGATCAGAGATTTCTCTTCCCAGAAATCATAGAGCAAATGGCAGCTGTGACAAAAGTCAGACATGATTAAACACCTAGTAGGTCAAGGCAAATACAGTGCACAGACACATCCACATCATGGTGGGTAGCAATGAGAAAGGGCTTTGTGGATGTGCCAAGTTGAGCCAGAGGTAAAGAACTGACAGGACAGAGCACAACAGCGGGCACTGCACACAGCAGGCAGCAGAGTCAGGCCATGAGATGCTTGGGAAGGGCACAGCACAGATGGGGGACGGGGGGGTGGGGTGTGAAGAGTGCCTGGGGCCAGGGGGCCCAGCAGCCACATCAGAAGCAGGGAAGCAATGAAGACCCAGTGGTATTCTAGCCTGCATGTCGGTTCTGTTCCAGAGACAAAGATGGAGGGAGGAAGGAGAGGTAAGCCTGGCTCCTTCCTCAATCTGGTCTCAGGCTGTGCTACCTACCTGGGCTCACTACAGTGCCAGCAAGAAGGCAGTGGAGTGCTAACCAGGCGAAGAATGCATAAAGACTGAGTTTCAAACACGAGATCTTGTTTACCCACAGAATTGGAGACAGGTGCTCATCTGACACATAAAGAAATCAAGGCACAGAGTTCAGCACTTTCTGAGGCCATGCCACCACGTGGTGTGGCTCCCAGCTGTACCCCTGCCCGCTAAACTGACTTGGGGAGAATCTCAGAGTAAAAGCCTGAATTTAAGTCAGAAGAGGAGCCATATGGCCAGGAAGGGTAATGCCAAAAAAGGGGCTCTCTTACTACCCCTGCCAGCCTCCTGTCCTTGTCTGACTTCACTCCTCCTCTTCCCTCTCTTCCACTGAGTTATCTCCCAGGTTGACACGCATGTCCCTGTCCTCAAGGCCTTCCCAGGTAAGGGACAGAAACAGACAGGAAACATCTCTGTTTGTCAGGAGTTTGGCCAGAGTTTAACCATGTTCAGTGATATAAAACCTCCATCACCTTGGGCCCTCTACATCCTCTTCTGAATCTAATCTGAAGGAAGACTCAAAGATGCTCACAGATGTGTAGCTCTTAGGTTGCCAATTCAGCACTTACCAGTAAATAAGCTGAAAAACTACCTAACATGCAAGCTAGGGAGTGGTAGAATAAGTCTCAGTACTGCTAAAAATGGGATGGAACACAGCCATTAATGGCAACGTGCAGAAGAACATTTATGGTGCAGTCAAAGCATTATTGCATACAGAAAGCAAATGAGCAGGGTATGCCAGCTTGGGCTTGATCAGAAGGGAGGGGCAGGGGCTGTGTGTGGGTTTTTGTTTCCTACCTTCTGTGGGGATTGGTTTGCAGCACATAGTGCTTCTATAAGATGATTTGATTTAAGCAACAAAGTCTCAGGTCAGGCACAGTGGCTCACGCCTGTAATCTTAGCACTCTGGGAGCCTGTAGTGGGAGTATCACTTGAAGCCAGAGGTTTGAGACAAGCCTGAGCAAGAATCAGACCCCATTTCTACAAAAAATAGAAAAACTAGCCGGTGTTGCAGGAGGCACCTATAGTCCCAGTACTCGGGAGGCCGAGGCAGTAAGATCGCTTGAGTTCGACCTTGCTGTAAAAGCAAGGCTGATGCCATGGCACTCTGGCCTGGACACCAAAATGACACCGCCTCAGAAAAAAAGAGACAGACAAATTCCCAAACCTCACAATTTCAAAGGAAGTTAAATACTGTAGTGATCAAAAATGACAATGAGGTTTGGTTACCTGTAGCCGTGGTCCTTATAATCTTTGGTGGCTGAGTACACAACAGAGCTGGCCTTCACACTGATCTGCTGGAAGAGGTTCCACACTTCCTGGTAGATGTATTGCTGGAAAAGAGTGAGGAGCACTGTCACCACATCCTGACTCCTTCACAAAGCCCCTTCTCAGGACACAGGGAAGGCCCATCTGGTAGTCATTCAGAGGGAAAGCTCTGGAACTGTGGACCGTAACAGCCCCTAAACCACCATGGCATCTACTACTTTTTTTTTTGCGACAAGAGTCTCACTCTAACAGTCTTCCCACGTGGAGTACTGTGGCATCACAGCCCACATCAACCTCAAACTCTTGGGGTTGAGCAATCCTCTTGCCCCAGCCTCCCAAGTAGCTGGGACTACAGGTGCCTGCCACAATGCCTGGCTAATTTTTTTTTTTTTGGCAGTTTCTGGCTGGGGCTGGGTTTGAACCTACCACCTCTGGCATATGGGGCCAGCGCCCTACTCCTCTGAGCCATAGGCGCCGCCCTTCTTTTTTTTTTTTTTACTAGATACTGAGTCTAGTTCTTGTTCAGGCTGGTCTAGAACTCATGAATGTAAGCAATCCACCTACCTCACCCTTTCAAAGTGCTAGGATTCTAGGCATGAGCCACTGTGTCTGCCAAGGGTATCCATTTCTTTTCTTTTTGAGACAGAGTCTCAAGCTATTGCCCTGCGTAGAGTGCTGTGTTGTCACAGCTCACAGTAACCTCAAACTTCTTGAGCTTAAGCGATTTTATTGCCTCAGCCTCCCTAGTAGCTGGTACTACAGGCACCTACTACAACGCCCGGCTATTTTTTGGTTGTAGTTGTCATTGTTGTTTGGCAGACCCAGGTTGGATTCAAACCTGTCAGCTCTGGTGCACGTGGCTGGCGCCCTAGCCACTGAGCTATAGGCACTGAGCCAAGGGCATCCATTTCTAAAGCTTTAAACAAACCTCAAAGGGAAACAGCTTCAATTCAATTTATGTTATTGATATTGACAAGAAATTAAACCAGCACTCAACAGAACCTTATACTATTCTCATCAGAGAAAAGGTGCTCATCTGCAAGGCAAATTTATCTGTATTTTTTACATCCCTTATAGTCAAAGGAGCTTCATGAGGCTTGCAGGGGCTAGATGGTTTTTTTGGTTCTGCCTCACAGCAGGGCCTTCCTTACATTTCCTGTGATAACCAGGCAGCCTAGCTGGTCGATGATGAGCACATCAAGAGGGGAGGGTGGCTGGCAAAATTTCTGTTGCAGGATCTGCAGAATTGGCTCCATGACCTTTGGAGTATCCCTCAGGGCCACTGCGATGTGTCCTAAGGCTCGGATTGTGTGGTCAGGAATCAAGTGAGCATCCCTACAGGAGAGAAGAACAGAAGCACCCTGTCAAGAGTCTGCTGGCATGCAGTGTTCAAATAAAACCTGGAAGTTATGATCTCAATTTTATCACAGCCTTAATGAAGTGTTCACCTGAAAATAACAGCCTAGTATTTTAACCACCAGCAGAAACACAAAAGCTCTGGAGAACACAAATCTTCCATCACAACAGGGTGGCCCAGGGTGCACATTCCCAGAAAGGCTACCCCTGAAATCTGGTGACAAACCCAATACCGGCCTATGCTGTGGGACAAGGAGACACTCCAAGCCTGCTGAAAATGGGATGGGGACTGGGACATACTTGTCACTCTCCTGGGAGATGTAGAGCCGGTTGGAGAGGCTGGCCAGGAAGGCCTCCACAATCACAGGGTCCACTGTCAATCCAGCCTTCAGGCACCTGAGCAGTGAGGAAACACACACTGGCATTAGGTGTCAAAACAAAATTGTTTCCTAATTTTTCCTTTCTTAGGTCTACAGAGTTTAAAGAACTACCCAAATGTTTATCTCCCAGAAATCTGAGCACTGCTGCACATCTTGCCCACTCAATAAATATCTCAGTTGGAAACAACAACTTCATTATTTTGCCCAGAACACTTTCCTTTGGAATGTCACCTTCATCCTAACTCTAATTTTAAATCTCTCAAACAGTTTCTTAGCAACTTCAGGTGCCTCTTCTGGTCAAGTTGGGAGACCAAGAGTTCATCTGGCAAGAATCTAGGAAGCCAGAGGCACCTGACTTAAAAGCTGTAATAACTGATTCCAAACACAAACGGTATGAACATAGCTGAGGGCCTATTACAATTGTACATCGTGGTTGTCACAGTGAGGAGAAATGCTAGTGAGAAATGCACAGGGAGGAGAAATGTCACAGAAAGGGGGAAATTTAGAAAGCCCCTAAGAACATAAAATGTCACATGGTGCCTCTGGCTCTCCACATCTGTTTAGCTCCTAAAGCATTATGTCAGAAAACTGTGGGAGTCTGACAGATGGGGTACAAGTTATGTTATTTATTTATTTCTTTATTTTGAGACAGAAGCCTCAAGCTGTCCCCCTGGGTAGAGTGCTG
>NW_003852613.1:202208-210609 GCF_000181295.1 Otolemur garnettii | reverse complement strand
AAAAAAAAAAAAAAAAAAAAAAAAAAAAAAAAGCATGTAATACTTCCTCTCTACAGATCACGTTTAGGTGTAAAATAATCAGAAACCAGTTATACAAGATATAAACGTCTCTTATTTTATAAGAAGCCTGCCCTCTACCTCCCTCTCGCCCCACAACCCCCTTCCCACCTGCAGATATTGTCGATGGCGATGTCCCGGAGCTGCTCATACATGGAAGGTTGGCTTTTTTTGCCCGACATGACGTTCAGGGTTGACTCAGAGTGCTCATTGGTCACACTGATTTTTATATCATTACCAGCAACTAAATGTAAAAATTCAAATATGCACCTGGTTGAGCTTATTATTTTTCATTCCTTTCTTTGTAGTTCAAAAAACTAAGATAACATGCTGATTGTTTTTAGCTTGTAAAAGCAATTACTATAAAAACAATTGACCAAATATTTCAACAAAAGAGCCTGCGACAGAAAGGAATATGTTGGGCGGCGCCTGTAGCTCAGTGAGTAGGGTGCTGGCCCCATATACCGAGGGTGGTGGGTTTGAACCTGGCCCTGGCCAAATTACAACGAAAAAACAGCCAGATGGGGCGGTGCCTGTGGCTCAAAGGAATAGAGCAGGGGTCCTCAAACTTTTTAAACAAGGGGCCAGTTCACTGTCCCTCAGACCGTTGGAGGGCCAGACTGCAGGCCCCAGGACAAGTCAGCTGCTAAGCAGGACAGGCAGCAGTGGCAAAAACACCCGGTGGGTTGGATAAATGTCCTAGGGGGGCCGCAGTTTGAGGACACCTGGAGTACAGTGCTGGCCCCATATACCAGAGGTAGCAGGTTCAAACCTGGCCCCGGCCAAAAACTGCAAAAAAACCCCCCAAACAGCCAGGCGTTGTGGCGAGCACCTGTAGTCCCAGCTACTCGGGAGGCGGAGGCAAAGGAATCACCTAAGCCCAAGAGCTGGAGGCTGCTGTGAGCTGTGATGCCACGGCACTCTACCAAGGGCGACAAAGTGAGACTTTGTCTCTTAAAAAAAAGGAAAGGAATATGTTTAAATCAAAAGGAATGATATACAGGTTACAAAGTGAAAGTATGGAACACTCTATAATCTATAACAACATATAGGTCACAAATATGTAAAATAATCAAAAATCTATCAATAAACCATTGCATTTCTCAATAAACCAAAAGCACTGCAAGCACCCACAGGACTGTAGTTCTAAGAGTGAGGCACAGTCTTGTACCCAGGGTCATCTCACTAATATGCATGGAGCCCAGTAAGGGCAGGTGACCAGCCTGAGAACAGGGGCCTTAGAGCCCGAGAGGGTCCTCCTTGCTACAAGGTTGGGGAAGGTATTTCAACTGCTGAGTTTGGGTTTTTTCATCTGAAGCAAGATAAAAGTGGCCACCTTCACAGGACTGTGGGTAGGATGGTGACATTACATCAAGGCCTCTAGGACACAGCAGTATTTACTCATTATTAATTACTGCTGCATTGTCTATAGAAATATCATAATCTGTTCTCACGGGGGCAGTGGGAACTAGATGAGGCTGTGAACACGAAGCTACTGGCTAAGCACTCAGGGCATGAAGGAGTCACACTCTAGGCTCCAGGGACATGGGCCTTCTCGTTCTCCCAGGCCCAGGACTTGCCACACAGGACAGGATATCCCACGTCCAGGGCATGGCACTGGGCTCACCCCAGTGAGAGAAGACTCCTAAAAGAAAATGAGACTAGATGGGGCTGGCAGTGGTGGCAAGAACTGGATGGGAGAAGGTGGGGGAAGGAAAGGTGTGGCACTGGGAGGGGGTGTGTAGGGAAAGACAGATGTGGCAGAGGAATGAGCCTAGAGATAGTCACAAAACCTGCGGGAGTCTCATACACAGTGACAGGGCCCCTTTCTCAGGGCCTCAAGGCTACTCAGTCTATCATTACCTGTATGGTATTGACTGTGGTACTTGTAGAGTTTCACTAGCACAGGAGACGGGATGACCAAGAAGTCTCTCAAGGACGGTGTCACTGAGTGCACCACCACTGGGAACCTCTCACACAGGCGGCCCAAACCCTGCAACACACCATCACCCAGCACATGGCCTGAACACATGACCCTCGACATTTCAGATACCCAGGTTTGACCAAAAACTTCCGAGGTCTAAGCTCCCTGAGTCCACCTGCCCAGGAGACAGAAAAACAAAAAAGAGGAATGGTGTTGACTCCCCCCACCCCAATCTAAGGTGGATATATATCATCAACATGCTCTTTAGGAAGCAAACTAAGGGGGAAAAAGTATAATAAAATGTTTTATAAATGGCAGGTGTGGAGTCAGTGGGGTTTGTGACAAAGTCAGAGTCTCAGCAGAACAGAGGTAGCAATGGGGACATCAGGAAGCAGCCCCTTTTGTGGCCCTAACACCTTTCGCCTGTTGGCCTTGGATACAGCCCTACAAACCTGAGATAACCTCACAACAAAGGAGGACCAGAGGCCACCTGCAGAAAGCCTTGGCATCCTGCAGGGGGCAGCCCATGCTCAGCGAGGGACTATCCACGGTAGGCTCTACTTAAAGCTCTGAAAGATGACAGGACAGCTCAGATGGCACGGCTCCACGGCTGGTGTGCCCACCACAGCCTGAACACTGTGACAAGAGGGACATTCTGCTGACAGGATGTAAGCCTCTCAGGTGTCAGGAAGACTGACCTGCAGACAGCAGATAAGCAAGGGCAAGTGAGCAATGATGACTTTGCTAGATGTCTTAGACTGTAGCTTCTCAGACAGCTTGATACAAAGATTTTCTGCACCTAAATTCAAATCAGAGGAGGGTATGAGTTATCAGCAAAGTCCAGTATTTATATATAACACACTTATTCACAGAATAAGCACAAAATTTAATTACACCCCAGAGACCTACCTATTAACAGAGAGGCCATGCCACATGTGACTACTCTCTTCTGTAATGGCCCTAAGCCCCCTCTTGTTCCTGTGTTCCATCCTGCAGGAGAAAGCTTCCCATTCTACTCCTGCCCTAGACAAACACCTCACACTTCAGTACTGAGCTCCTACATTGCTGCACAAAAACCTAAAGACCCAGCAAGCAGCAGCAGGGAGAACACACAGGCCACAGGGACATGGGCCTTCTCATTCTCCCAGGCCCAGCACTTGTCACGCAGGACAGGATATCCTATGTCCAGGGCATGGCAGGGGCTGACGCTCAGCTCTGCATGTACCCATGTACAGAGAAGTGCTCTAGAAGTTGTCTGGAGGAACTCTCAAAGAAAAATACTCTGGGGCCCGGTGGAGCTCACAGAGGAGGTGGTGGCTCAGGCTCACCCTGCTCGTCCTTCACAGCCCACACCATGAGGTCCACGCAGGCAGCATTTGCCTGGCAGCGCAGTTTGAGAGGACTCAGCTCACTGTGGACCCGGTCTGCATCATGCAGGATCTTCTGCAGCTCCCCCTGGCTTGTGTTGAACTGCTCCAGCACAAAATCATGGATCTCTTTCACAAAGGAGGTTGGGAGGTCTGTGGGAAAGAGCAGAGGCATCATGGCTAAAACAAAACTGAACAGCACAGGCAGCAGCTGCCAACAGCTATAGTCTCTTTTCCTCTCTAATAAAACCCTCAGAATAGTAGCACTTGCTTCTGGCTACTGTGGTTCAAGAATACCCACTCAGAAGAACCTGGAGAGAATGTGCAAAATTGTCCTTCGCGTGCATACAAGCAGGCAATCAGAAAAAATGATAATTTCCTCAGGAAGTCAGAGCCACACTTGGTTTTAAACAGTTAATATACTAACACATGAACATACAAAGTACCTAAATTGGAAGGTTTCATCACTGGAGCTGGTTCCACTGATAGTAACAAAAACCTCAGTGATATTTATGAGGAAAAAAGGTTGTCAGTTATTAGGTAAGGGCAAACATTGGTTATAGCCCAAAGGAGAAAATTCTCTGGCTCTTCAAAGCCCCATTCACAGACATTTCAAACTGCCATCCTTGCAGCCTGGGAAGTTGAGGAGAACCACTGTTACAGACACAGTAAGACCAGCTGAGGAAGCAAGCAACGTGAAGCACAGTGGGAAGGGGGTCGGGGCTCCTGGAGGGCATGTGGGGGCTGGGAAACCCCCCATGCCCTCTTAGAGAACCCAAACCCTTGCTGTGACCCCAGCAAACTCAGCTTCCCAGGAGCTTTTGGAGTCAGATCGGGAAATCAGTTAACTAAATTATAGTACATCCGTATGACGTAAGAGCACATTGTTGTCGTCAAAACTCATATTATGAAGAATATTCCACAGCATGAGGAGGAGCTCAGGAAAAGTGTTCTTAAAAAAGCATGGAAGAGCAAAAGAGACTGGAAGGAAATGTTAAATTATATGTGCAAACTAAATTATTAAGATATCATCTCAGAGGCTGAGGCCCAAAAGATGGCTTGAGCCCCTAAGTTCAGGACCAGCCTGGATAACATAGCAAGATCCTGTCTCTACAAAAAATAGAAAAATTAGGTGGGCATGCTGACCTAAGCCTGGTAGTCCCAGCTACTCAAGAGGCTGAGGCAGGAGGATCACTTGGGCCCAGAAGCTGCACTCTAGCCTGGGCAGCAGTGTGAGACAAAATTACCTCAGAGTTAAATGATTATGAGTACGTCATTTCTGCTCTCTAAAATGCCTGAACAGATATCTAAAACTGTGCATGTGGACAATATGGCATGTAGAGACTGATTAGAAAGCCACCATAAGAAATAAAACCCGCCAGAGAACACATCATTGATAGTACTAACATTGCAGGATCATGGACAGATTTTTTTTTTATTTGCTATTTCCCCAAAATTTCAGTATTGTGACCATGTTGCTCTTATGTATTTTGTTTAAGTGGCCCCAAAACAAAGTCGGCACCAGCCCACAGCCGTCAACCTGGGCCAGCAGCCCTGAAGCCAGTCTTGCCACACTCGCAAGCAGTCCTTACCCTTCATGTAGTACAGAGTGTCACGCAGCATCTTGAACATGGTCAGGTAGAGGGGGTCACTGAAGGACGAGTAGTAGACATCAGTGCTGGGGCTGGCCTGCATGGATGGGAAGAAACACACGTGATCACGGAGCATCAACTCCTCTGCCCATCCTTCTCCTTGCACATTGAGACCTGGCTGAGCAGTGATTCATGACTCAGCATCTACACGGAAAAGCCACTCATTGCAACTTGTCACTTGGACACTTTATTCTTCTTCGCCCCCTTTGAGATCAGGCCAAGGAAAAGAGAGGAGGTTCATGCTGTTGAGAAACTCCTAAAGTGCGGAAGTCATCTGCACCTGAGAAGGAAGAACCACCCTCCTGTGGCTGAAGCCCACCATCTTTGGCCTGAACAGGGACAGAAATAGAAAAGGAGGAAGATAGCCAAGTGTCCACCAGAGTAAGGGATCGCCACGTTCACCACTCCCAAGACAGATGCTACAGCCAGGGCGCCTTCAGACTCAGCTCATGTTTCATAATTAAAATACATTTTAAGGCCTGGCAAGGTGGCTCATGCCTATAGTCCCAGCACTCTGTGAGACTGAGGCAGGTGGATTACTTGAGCTCAAGGATTTGAGACCAGGCTGAGCAACACCAAGACCCTGTCTCTACTAAAAGAAATAGAAAAACTGAAACAAGAGGATTGCTTGAGCCCAAGAACTTGAGATTGCTGTGAGCTATGATGCCATGGCACTCTTGTCAGGGTGCCAGAGTTATGCTCTGTCTCAAAAAAAATTTTTTTTCTTTTAAAGGCCGGGCACAATGGCTCATGCCTGTAATCCTAGCACTCTGAGAGACTGAGGCAGGTGGATTGTTTGAGCTTAGGGGTTTGAGACCAGCCCAGCAACAGAGAGACCTCATCTCTAAAAATAGCTGGGTGTTGCGGTGGGCTCTTAGAAGGCTGAGGAAAGATGATCACTTGAGCCCAAGAGTTTGAGGTTGCTGTAACCTCAGCACTATATATGCTGAGGTTATATGTTATATAACCTGTAACACCACAGCACTCTATCCAGGGTGACAGAGTGAGATTCTGTCTCAAGAAAAATTTTTTAAAAATTATTCTCTAACAATCTAATCTGAAATGTAGCACTCAAAAAGTCACACAAGGGGTTAAGTAAGATAGAGTGCTTAGCTTCTGTACATTCTAGCTCAGGAGAATGGAGAGATGGGGTTCACTGTAATTCTTGACAAGTGTAAAAGGGCTCTGCAAACACAGCAAGGGGTGGGAAGCTTACCTGCAGAGGGGCTGGGGTGGGGTGCTGCATGGTGAAGGGCAGGGGGGTGGTCACATGGAGGAAAGGAGAATCTCTAGCAGCGTGTATGAATCACACCAGGGCTCAGGCACGAAAGGTGGTGCTGTTGATGGGCAGTGCTGTATCACTTCACAGGCACTGTCTCACAGTTCTCACAATACCCTTGCTAGGGCGGAGATGCAGAGAAGAGACTGGGAAAGCAGTCCAAGACTTTGGAGCCCAGACTACTAAGTGCTAAGCTGGCAGCTCTGATGTCTGACTGTCCAGGGTCCAAAGCTGGGCTCCAATACTTACTAGCTATGTGACTTAAGTGCCTTAGCCCTGTAAGCCTCAGTTACCTTATCTATAAACTGGGGATTATTGTAGGATTCAACAAATGAGTGAGTCAAGTCCTATCCTCATATCTGGCCCATAACAAACATGTCATAATTGTTTGATTATAATGATTATAAATAATGATTAATATATTATAATAACTCTAAGTCAGAAGTTTAAGAATTTTTTTTCAGTTATGAAGCAATTTCTTCAAATGGACATTTACATTAAAGCCCAAATTACAGTCTGATGAAAATGTTTCAAATTGTATATAAAATCAGCACACTGTACCCCATGACTGCATTAAGGTACACAGCTATGATTTAATAAAAAAAGAAAAATAAAAAATAAAAGAAAAGCCCAAATTACATTAACTTGGATGGAACTGGAACCATTCTCCTTAGTAAAATATCACAAGAATGGAAAAGCAAGCATCACATGTACTCAATACTAAATAAAATCAGCAGATGAACAATTATACACAGAGAAGACACAATTAAGTTCAAGTGGAGGGGAGGGAAAGGAGTGAAGGGGAGAGGGAAGGTTAGGACTGGTGGCTCTCACCTAACAGGGTACAACATAAGGGTACATGGCATGCTGCATGGGTGAGGAGCTCAACTACATCTTGGACCTCACCTAACAAATGCAGACAATGTAACCTAATTGTTTGAACCTGCATATTAATCCGAAATAAAAACAATAACAAAAAGTCCAAATTACAAAATAAAAATACCAAAAACTCCTGTGGTTCAATGGGGAAGAGGGTATAGAGGTGGAGTACAGGCCCAGCAAATGTCCAGGTGTCTGACCATCCAGTCCAGCTCTCCGTCCTGCTCCTCCCAGTCTGCTCTGGGCCGCACATCACCACACACTGATGATGGAAACAAGAGGCCTCTGAGACGCCAAGCTACAGTGAGACAGCTTGAAAGCTAAAGCTCAGGCCAACCTGAAAAACGGTTGCAGCCAAGGTAGGACATGCCCAACTACAACCTGGAGAGTTCCAGGAACTGTGCTCCTTAGCCAAGAACCAGCCCACAGTAAATGATGCCCAGCACAACAGCTTGCAGGCAGATGAGTGCAGTGTAGGAAGGCTCTGGTGGTTCCTGCCCAGCTTCCTACCCCAGTCCCAGGTACCAGCAGTATCAGGTACTGTGTGTCTTGTCATCAGGTGAGAGGAAGAATATCAGGCTTACACAGAGACTTGGGTTCAGCACACACCCACTGCAATAATCAGCCTGGCAAAGAGCAGTCTCTCTGATCTTACCACTCAGCAGGGGCCTGACCCAGATAATCCCTAAGATTTTGAGACTTCCCAGGACCAACATAATGATTTCATAAACAATGCTAGAGCCCTGAGTTCCAAATACATTAAAGATAAAGATATGCTTCCCTAAGCATATACTCCTTATCCTTATAAGCCGGGACTTGCATGTGCCTGGAATGTACAGCTCTGAGCCAGGAGAACAGCCTAAAGCACCAAAGGAGCCAGGAAGATAAAAGTGTCAGACAGACCCAGAAAACTCACAGGCAGACTCCCTTCCATTCCAGCCCCCACACAAACTCTTCCTGCTTTCTCCCTGAAGATGCTTAGATCAGGCTGATCTCACAGCGATGCCCTCAGTAGGGACATACCTCTATCACGCTGGTTACAACTGCATCCAGGGATTTAAGAACAGGCTCTTCAACAATCTTCTTCACCTATCAGGAAAACAAAACCTCATGAAGCAACTGACACGGCAAGAAAAACAGGAACACTAGCTCCTTGTACCAAAACCCCACAACAAACCCATGTTCAAACACATTGAAAAATATGATGAAGACAATGGCCCACCAGTAACACACATATAAGGCA
>NW_003852613.1:196716-201987 GCF_000181295.1 Otolemur garnettii | reverse complement strand
GTCGGACTATACGCACAGGATGCCCTTAATTCCCTACCAGTAACACACATACGAGGCACAGTCATGAGTCGGACTATACGCACAGGATGCCCTTACTTCCCTTTAATTCTGCCATCACTTGGCACTTCTTTTCCTTCCCTAGATAGGAATGACACAAAACAAAGAAAAGGAGCCAACCCCTCAAATTTGCTGACATTAGATTTCCACGTTCAAGATGTGGCAGGGTCCAGACTCCAGGTACTGCTGCCATTTACCAACTCAGAGTCACCAAGCACAGCTGTGTGATGTCCTCCCACGATCCTCTCCCAGATACCCAGGACACCCTCACAGCCAGGCCTCGGGGCACAAGGTGCCTCCCTTCTCCCTAAGCCAGGTATTCCAACTGGAACAAACATTTTACATTTCTAACAGAAGCGACTATTTTCACCTGTCCTCTATATAGCATTTCCTATAGGAATGGACTGTTCTGTCAACTGCAGAACCACCTGAAAAAACTGCCCCACCCCTGCAACTGTAGTACTCAAGGTCATTTCCAAAATATATACATAATGACAAACAACACTCTAGAAGAAGATAAAAAACTGCCTTAAGAGGAAGCCTGAGCTTGAAAATTTTAAATATACTAGAAAAAATAATTCCCTAAGAAAGGATATAAAACAGTCCTCAATTAGGATTTCTGACATGGTTCTAGGAGAGTCATCTGTGAAGGCCACAGCCCTCCCAGGCCACCATTCTGTCTGGGATGTCAACACTGAGAAGTAGTTTAGGGAAAGTCTTCTTTCTTGATGGTTACCTCAAAATCACTCTAAGCTACTTAGCAGTTCATTATGGCTTTCTAATTATCACCTATGTTTTAATGTCTCCTTACACCTTTAGCCTAAAGCCACTCCCAGGATGACTTCTATTTACATTCCACACCTCAGGGAGCTGGCTACTCTCTCCAGTGCAGGCTCCATGCTTTCCAAGGTGTCCTTCTCGTTTCCAAAACAGAAGGCCTGATGTGTAGCCTATACCCTTGATGATGCCATCACCCACCCATTATATCTGTCTTGAACCACCCCAGCTCCACTGTAACAACTTCAGGGTCCCTACATCTGACCACACATCCATCCATTTCTGGACTCAGACAATGGCATCAATGTCTTCCCTGGTGTCACCTCAAAGGTCCTCCAAAAATGAAAAAGTTAGGTTTTGTACGAACACAGAGTAGAACAACCCCCAGAGGGAGTCAGGCACAATGGAAACACACTGAATAATATCCCAGGACTACACCCAGCCCTACCCGTCCCTGCCCATCCTGGACATTGATTTCCTCACCTCCAAACAGGCATGCTTAGGTGCCTCCCTGCATGGTGCTCCAAGGACTAAATCAGAAAGTATTGTACAATGGCACCATGAATGTTATTCTCCTTCCTTCTTTAATCCAAAAACATATGACTGTTGAATTTCACTTTGAAATGCAGGTACTCTTTTAACAGCATCAGGCTTTCACCACTAATACTTTTTTTTTTTTTTTTGAGACAGAGCCTCAAGCTGTCCCCCTTGGCAGAGTGCTGTGGCATTACAGCTCATAGCAACCTCCAACTCCTGGGCTCAAGCGAAGTCTCCTGCCTCTGCCTCCCAAGTAGCTGGGACCACAGGCGCCCGCCACAACGCCTGGCTATTTTTTGGTTGCAGCCGTCATTGTTGTTTGGCGGGTCCGGGCTGGGGATTCGAACCCACCTTAGGTGTACGTGGCTGGCGCCTTAGCTGGTTGAGCTATAGGCGCCGAGCCCACCACTAGTACTTTTACTGACCATCACACAGTGGTCTGTTCATCCACCAATGCTCCTTGCTTACCAAGTTTAAGAGTTCCCGGAGCATTTCTAGTGGAATGTTGAATTCCTTACAGGTGATGCCATTGAAAAGAGGAGAGACTGAGAAGCTGGAACTGATGGTGGAGAAGTAGTACTCAGGCTCCAGGGCAGCCCCATCAAGCAGGCAAGAGGCTGGCAGGAGAGAAAACCAGCAAGTTAGCCATGGTCACACGTGACCAGGACACTTCCTCAAGCTGATTCCCCCAATAACCAACAGGGGCATAGGTTTTACTTTCGTTTATACCCCAGTTCCTTGTTTGTTTTTAAAGAACTAAAGGCTGGACTGCAAAGCCTTGGGGAGTAACACCTCTCACTTGGGTGTTTTAAGTCAAAGCCTCAGACACAATCATGTCCTAATATTTCCAACCCAGACAATATATACAACTTACATGTGGGAAAGAAAAAAGAAGACTTAATCTTTTTTGAAGACTGAGATATGTAAAAGTTTGAGGTTCACGGGGCCCCAAAGATACTTTACCACAAAAATTAGAACAAAAATAGCCGAAGTGCAAGAGCTCACACCTCTAATTCCAGTTACTTGGAAGGACAATATGGGAGGATAATGTTAGGCTAATATTTTAAGACCAGCCTTGGCAACATAGTAAGACTTTATCTCTACAAAAAATCTTTAAGAAAAATTAGCTGACACTCTGGGAGGCCGAGGCAGGTGGATAGCTTGAGCTCATGAGTTCAAAACCAGCTGGAGCAAAAGTGAGACCCTATCTCTAGTAAAAATAGAAAGACTGAGGCAAGAGGATGGCTTGAGCCCAAGAGTTGGAGGTTGCTGTGAGTGCCAAGGCACTCTACCCAGGGCGCCAGCTTGAGACTGTGTCTCAAAAAAAAAAAGAAAGAAAGAAAAATTAGGCGGGCATGGAGGTACATGCCTGTAGTCCCAGCTACTCAGGAAGCTGAGGTAGGAAGATTGCTTGAGCCCAGGAGTTTGAGGCTGCAGTGAGCCATGGTAAGGTCACTGTGCTCTAGCCTGGGTGATAAAATGAGACCCTATCTCTAGGAACAAAAAGAAAAATGAACAAAAATGTACACAACTAGAAGTCTCAAAATCAGAATGACTAAGTGAAACAAACCAGTCACAAAAAAAACAAATACATTAGAACCTGTGAGTTGACTACCCAAGGGACTATAACAAACTCATCATTATACAGGGGTGGTCAGCATAAGGAACTCGCATTGAGTACATACAGTGTATGTATGGTCTAAGACAATCAGGTCAAATTAAGGAGATGGTCAACATATGGAGGTGGTCACCATAGGGAACTTACATTATATGGTACACGTACAGTCTATGAAAATCAGGTCAAATTAAGGAGATGATCAACGCTAGGGAGGTGGTCAACTATGAAGGATCTACTGCACTGATTCCAGTTATGTGAGGTACTTAAGAGTAGGCAAAACTGGGCCAGGTGTTGTGGCGGGAGCCTGTAATCCCAGTTACTTGAGAGGCTGAGGCAGGAAGGTTGCTTCAGCCCAGGAGTTTGAAGTTGCTGTGAGCTAGGTTGAGGTCACGGCATTCTTACCTAGTGAGAGTGAGACTCTGTCTCCATAAAAAAAAAAAAAAAAAAAAAAAAAAGACTGGCAAATCTATAGAGTAGAACAGTGGTTGGTAAGGCCAGAAGAAGGGAGGAATGGGAGATTTATTGTTTAACATGTACAGTGTCATAAGATGAAGAGAGTTCTCAAGATGGCTGGTGGTGATGGCTATATTATGTTACAAATGTTTTTAATACCACTAAACTGTACACCTTAAAAATCGGTAAGTGGCAAATTTTATGTTATGGGTATTTTAACACAATAAAACACTAAAGAAAAAAATTAGAACAAAAATAGTCACTCAGATACCTGATGACTAATAAACATGAACCCAAAAGTGTACAACTGTTTGAAAATCCATCCTTTTTTTTTTTTTTTTTTGGAGACAGTCTCACTGTATCATCCTCAGTAGAGTGCTGTGACATCACAGCTCACAATAACCCCAAACTCTTGGGCTCAAGTGATTCTCTTGTCTCAGCCTCCCGAGTAGCTGGGACTACAGGTGCCTGCCACAATACCCAGCTATTTTTAGAGACAGGGTCACACTCTTGCTCAGGCTTGTCTTGAACTCATGAGTTCAGCAATCCACCTGCCTCAGCCTCCCAGAGTGCTGGGATTACAGGTATGAGCCACTACACCCAGCCATGAAAATCTATTATTAAAACTATAGAAAATGACAGTTGGAAAATAAATTTATAATACTTTCATATTAAATAAGACAGTATCAATCTATAAAGAACTAGATAAATTTTATGCCTTCCTCTAGCCTTAGAGCACAGAAAGAGTAAAGAGTTGAGTCTAGCCCTGAGTGTGTCAAAGCTGGGGCCTCGTGCTAGGTGCTAGCGTTGCACTGCCCAGCTGCCTGACAGCAGACACAGCCTAGCAACTTACAGCAGGAGGAAGCAGGGCCAAGGTAAGAAATGGCCACTGAAAAAGGGATCAAATAGTAAAGAAGGGATGGAGAGAATAGCTGGTTTAACAGGAGAGGCTGGGAAGGAAGGGAATAGGGCTGTGATTAGAGGGCACACAAGAAGCAGGGCTGGTGTCACAAACGGAGGCAAAAGATGTGAGCTGTAAGGACCTAGGGTTTGGGATTTATGCAGATGATGTCAATGAGAAGTTTTAAGCAGCAAAGTAAATGATCAGACTTATACGTTAAAAAAATAATTCTTGGGGCAGAGCACAGTTGCTCACGCCTGTAATCCTAGCACTCTGGGAGGCTGAGGGGGGTAGACTACCTAAGCTGAGGAGTTTGAGACCACCCTGAGCCAGAGCAAAACAGCCAGGTCAGTTGTGGTGGGCGCCTATAGTCCCAGCTACTTGGGAGGCTGAGGCAAGAGAAGCCCAAGAGTTTGAGGTTGCTGTGAGTTATGATGCTATGGCAACAAAGTAAGACTCTGTCTAAAAAAAAAATAATTCTTAAAAAAATTCTTATAGTGCTATGGAAGAAGGCCTAGAAAGGGAGGAGAGACTGGCTAAGGGAAAGTCTGAGTGCTTAGGAGGCATGTGAGCAAACATGGAAGGAGTCGAGTATGCTGTTGTCTGCTGCTGTCTGCCCAACCGTGAGGGTACTTCCCGCAGGAGGGTTCATCCATGTGGGGGCCTGTCTTCATCACCAAAAGCACAGAGTGGGAGCAGCAGGGTCCCCGTACAGCAAGCAGTCAGCCACATCTGACCTGCACCCATCTACCACCTACTAGACATGCTTAAGGAAGGTGCTGCCATGGGGGGACCCTTGTCACACAGAGTGGATGAAGAGCTGTTTACCTTGCAAAGTAAGGTGACCAGATTTTAACACTGGTAAAGGGGGACACCATTGGGGGGTGGGGTGGGCTATTGGCTGAGCTGTTTATGGTTACAGACGGGG
>NW_003852613.1:176613-196559 GCF_000181295.1 Otolemur garnettii | reverse complement strand
GGGAGTAGGGAGTTTACATTAGCCTTTTCATTTCCAAATGAGGTTACATTAACCTCTTCATTCCCAAATGGAGTTACATTAACCTTTTCAGCAGCCAAAAACCGGAATAGATATTCCCTTCCCATTCTCCGATGCTGTTCCCTAGCTTGTCCTGGATTCTTTCCAAAAATGGGGACTTCTTTAAAACACTGCAGGACGCGGGACAAACTGTAAAAGTCGGGACTATCCCGCTGAAATCGAGAAGTCTGGTCACCTTATTGGAAAGGCAAGCCTTCAAGAGCACACAATGGCTGTTCTCAGATACACCTGGGCAGGCAGGGGGAACGGGATTTTTAGAGCCTGGAGGAAAATATTCCATATTGGGACAAAGAGTTCTCTCTGATAGGTGAGAGTTTGAGTGGGTAAATTTAGCCTTTACATTCTAAAATATATCCAAGAGATACCATTTGCAAAGCTGCTCACCTTTACTTGTGTTCAGATATTACTCCTCCCTTTTAATTACAAAATTCTCCTTACTTTTCTCAAGATCATCTAAAGCCATGCTCTTTCATCAATTAGCATCCTCCAAAATGCATTATGAGGAGAGACTGCATTATGAGGCAGGTCATTTCCTACCATTTAACCCAGGTCTTCTCACTTCTCTCAGGGATAAGGTAGAGGTAATTTTAACAAGCGTTTGGCACAAGAATCAAATTCAGTAAATTGTGTAAAAGTACTCTGAACAGGAATGTTCTATAAATCAGGTGCAGTACTGTATTCTTTAATATTATCTACATGCTTTTTCAAAAGTACCCACCACTAGCATTTCTATTTGAGAATCAGCTTTCACAGATTAATGTATAAAATTTCTGATGACAGGAATGGGGGGTCTGTAAATTATTTTCTGTACTTTTCTCTGCACATAAAATACTTGGTTGAGCACGGTGCTCATGCCTGTAATTCCAGCACTCTGGAAGGCTGAGTAGGGTAGAACACTTGAGCTCAGGAGTTCTAGACCAACCTAAGCAAGAGCAAGACTACTTAGGCATAGTGGTGAGCACCTATAGTTTCAGCTACTTGGGGGGCTGAGCCAAGAGAATCTCTTGAGCCCAAGAGTCTGACATTGCTGTGAACTTTAAGACCACAGCACTCTTTTTTTTTTTTTTGAGGACAGAGCATTAAGCTGTCCCCCTGGGTAGAGTGCCGTGGCATTACAGCTCACAGCAACCTCCAACTCCTGGGCTCAAGCGAGTCTCCTGCCTCTGCCTCCCAAGTAGCTGGGACCACAGGCGCCCGCCACAACGCCCGGGTATTTTTTGGTTGCAGCTGTCATTGTTGTTTTGGCAGGTCTGGGCTGGGGATTCGAACCCGCCACCTTAGGTGTACGTGGCTGGCGCCTTAGCTAGTTGAGCTATAGGCGCTGAGCCAAGACCACAGCACTCTAACCAGAGTGACAAGAGACTCTGTCTCAAAAAAAAAAAAAAAAAATTGAAAAATTTAAAAAATTTAAATGAAAACAGAAAATAAATGCTTTCTATAAGCTTGCCACTCTAGATCTGTGACAGGAGAGAATTAGCAGCAACATTCTTATTAATAACATCACAAGAAGTCACTGTGAGCCAACTCTGAGTACGGGGTCAATATTCTTGGTAGAGAGATGACGCCCACCTTCAAAGTAGTGAAAGGTGGATCCTCCAGGGGAGCTGGGAGGGGGC
Organism: Otolemur garnettii; assembly: GCF_000181295.1. NCBI lineage: Eukaryota > Metazoa > Chordata > Mammalia > Primates > Galagidae > Otolemur > Otolemur garnettii. The sequence goes on along the minus strand of NW_003852613.1, from coordinate 194,865 downwards.
ATGCCACGCTCAGGGCTGACCTGGAACATACAATCACAGTTAGAGATCAGTAAAGACCAGTGAGACTTCAGTCAGATTTGTCTTAATCAAGGTTGTCTCTGCCTTACGTCTCTACTTTTTAAGTCCTGGTTCATGCCTCATTTCCTCCCTAAAGCCCATCACGGCTACAGCATTTTCTACTACATGTTAAATTCTCTGTCTTGCCATGTATTTCATATTTAACTACTGAGCTGCACTGTTCTTGGTTTTCTGTGCTTTTATCTTTTCTCCAGGAATTAATTACTGTATATACTTCTTCAGGGCACCAACTGTCTTCCATGCAGAACAGACTATGGTAACAAGTGCTGTGGAACACATGGTTTGTGACTATAAAATCATTTATCAACTGTAAGAGGGACAAGCAAGTCTTTGTAGTGAAGAGAATTCTAGTAAGAACCTTCCATGTTTCTCAAGTCCCCACAAACAATCCTCCTAAGGAGGATTTTCTTTACACGCTGCGTAGGGAGGTCATTCTGCTCTGCTCTCCCCCAGGAGCCCAGCCCCACCTGAGCAATGCTGGACACACTGCTGGCTTTCCTCTTCAGGGTGCCCTCCTGACAGACGGTCAGGAGGTTGCTGGGGAGGATGGAGCGGAAGTCATTGAAGGAACGCCGTCTGGTGCCTTCCAGCTCTTCTGGGGCTCGGAGGGAATGAGGAGCAACTTTGGGAAAGAGCTTTGAAAGGAGAGACTCTTCCGTGCTGCTGTAACGCCCAAAAGCTCGTGAGATTCCTATCAGGCATGGGATGGCATACTTGCAAAGGTATTCTAGAAGACCAAGCGAGAATGTCAGAAAGTGAGAAAGCACCTATGAGAGAACTCAACCATACTAAATTAGACACTAGCTAAAATTTCACAACCCACAACCCACCAACAAACATGAAGGTTCAGAAAAGGCCACAGTAATAGCTTCAACCCCAAGGGCTGATTGGTGGTATTTTCAACCTGTCATGAACAATTTCAGTCTGTGACTCTATCACACCCAGGTGCTCTCCTTGGGAGGGCTTAATCTACTCACAACATATCCAAATCAATACCGTAGCAAGGTCATGTTATTAGGCAGCTGGACCCTCGTTAACATGTTTATACATTCTAGAGTCATATTGGTAAGCTTACACTAAGGGAGAAATGACCTTCAGAAGCCAACTAAACTACCTACACACGTTAGTGGTAAAGAAAGGTGAAGTTCACCCAGGATTCACACAGCAGAACTGAGTTCATGACCCTCTGTGACCTCTTAGCACACTAACACACAGCAAATGCAACCTAATACAGGAAGATTTTTCCCATAAGACACACATTAGGGACCAAAGAACAGACAAGACAACTGGGGAAAAGCAAGGAAAGCAGTATCCACAAAACCATTTTAAGAAAGGCCTTAAAGATCTATGACTGTACCTTTTTCTTGAATCTCCAAGGCCTGGCACATTCCCAAGAGGACATGCAAAACCTGCAAAAGTGCTTCTAAAATCTAAGATAGTGAAAGAAAACAAAACAAACAAATAAGCACATAAACAAAATCAGACCAAAAACTAATGCATCACTTTGACCAACCCCATTTCTCATCCATCTCTCCACAATAGCTGTGCCAAGTAGCCAACTAGGTGATCTTCCAAGGACATAAACCCTCCCTCTCTGTGGGCTCACATGGAGTTCCCTCCTAACACTGGGCCAATGCTGCCTGCCCCCTTGGACTTGTACTCACAGGCCCTTGGGGCTACTTTTCCTCCACATTCTATAAACAGATCATAGGCCCCAAATCTTCTCTTTTCATAGCTAAATACCCTTAGTTCTTTTCAAACTTATTCCTTATGATCACGAGTCCTTTACGATGCTGACTGCCTGCCTCTGATTTTATTGTAATCTAGTCTGTCTACAACTGTCTGGAAGCATGGCGCTCAGACCTGGAGCTTACCCAGAGTAGCCTCCAAACATAACAAGAGTCTATACTTGTAAGTACAGTAGAACCTCCATAGCTGACCGCCTTCCTACATTGCCACCTTAAGCTGACCTAATTTTCACAGACTGGACATGTATCCATATAGGCCCTGTTCCTTATGTTGAACACTTTGTTACATTTCCTTGAGTTGTCAACTTACAGAGGTTCTACTGGATAGGCATGCCACCTCTACCTATGCAGTTGGCCTGTTTTACTTTTCACTTATCCCTACAGATGCTTGTGCTGTTAGCTTTAGCTCACTGTACTGGTCTTCCATCCCCAGCTTTGTGCCTTCCACAGGTGAACTCCTCCTACTTTCTCAGGTCATCTTCATTCACAGAACCAGCTTGCTTTGCTCCAGCCACAGGAAGCCACTGGAGGCTCACCCATCCCCCTCTGCAAGGGTCCTTCAGGCAGTTCTGCAAACCCCAGAACTTTTTGGCACCCAGCCTACAGAATTGGTCTAAGATATCAGAAGAGGTGCCAGTACCTTCATGGAGATCAACTTGACTACATCCTCCTCCTTTCTCTCAACTACCTGCCTCATAAAACCCAGGCCAAGAAAATGAAGTTGGTCTGATGTGACCTGTTCATAACCAAGTTGTACATTTTCCTATTGTTGAATAATGCTGAATAACCTAGGAAAGGCTGAAAAGCAATACTTTTTCCATTTTACGTAATAAAATATTATCTTCAGCACTTTCTTTTTTTGTTTTTCCTTGCTTATTTTTACTTTTGTTGTTGTTGTTAAGACGGAGTCCCACCCTATGCCCTACGCAGAGTGCAATGGCGTCATAGCTCACTGCAACCTCAGACTTGGGCTGTGGGCATCCCGCTGCCTCAGCCCTCCAGAAGCCACTGGGATTACAGGTAATCACTGCAGCGCCCAGCTGGGTATTTTTCTTTTTCTACAGATTTTTTGGCCAGGGCTGGGTTTGAACCCACCACCTTTGTTATATGGGGCCAGCGCCCTACTCCTTAAGCCATAGACACCACCCTTTTTTCATTTTTTTATGAGTTGGGGTCTCACTCTCCCTCCGACAAGTCTTGTACTCCTGAGCTCAAGCAATTCTCCCTCTTCCCACAGTACTGGGATTACAGGCGTGAGCTCCTGTGCCCAGCTCTTCTTTATTTTATTTTATTTTTTTTAGAGACAGAGTCTCACTTTATTGCCCTTGGTAGAATGCTGTGGCATCACACAGCTCACAGCAACCTCCAACTCCTGGGCTCAGGCGATTCTCTTGCCTCAGCCTCCCAAGTAGCTGGGACTACAGGCGCTCACCACAACACCCGGCTATTTTTTATTGTTGCAGTTTGGCCGGGGCTGGGTTTGAACCCACCACCCTCGTTATATGGAGCCAGTGCCCTACTCACTGAGTCACAGGTGCCACCTCTTCTTTATTTTAAATAAATTTTATTCACAGAAAAGTCCTTAATGTCTCCTTTCAAACAAAAACACATAACCCTAACTTATCTAGTCATCTCTTTAGCCAACCTACAAATAAACAAAGAACCTAAATTAGAGAGAATTCAAAAAGCATCTCTAGCTGGGAAAATCTGGTATGCAGACAAACAGGCCCTCCATGGCAGAGCCTAAGAATAGTGGCATATAAAAACTGATGTTCTGGCTCGGCGCCTGTGGCTCAAGTGGCTAAGGCACCAGCCACATACACCTAAAGTGGCGGGTTTGACTCCAGCCTAGGCCCGCCAAAAACAACAATGATGGCTGCAACCAAAAAATAGCCGGGCATTGTGGTGGGCGCCTGTGGTCCCAGCTACTTGGGAGGCTGAGGCAGGAGACTTACTTGAGCCCAGGAGTTGGAGGTTGCTGTGAGCTGTGATGCCACAGCACTTTACCCAGGGGGATAGCTTGAGGCTCTGTCCCCCGCCTCAAAAAAAAAAAAAACACACACACACACAAAACTGATGTTCTTTTTTTTGAGACAGAGTCTCACTCTGTCACCCTGGATACAGTGCAGTGGCATCACAGCTCACAGCAACCTCAAACTCTGGGGTTCAAGTAATCCTCTTGCCTCAGCCTCTCAAGTAGCTGGGACTATAGGCACTAGCCACAACACCTGTCTAATTTTTAGAGGCCAAGTCTTGCTCTTGCTCAGGCTGGTCTCAAACCTGTGAGCTCAGGCAATCCACCCGCCTTGGCATCCTAGAGGGCTAGGATTATAGGTGTGGGCCACCATGCCCAGCCTAAAAACTGATGTTCTAAATTATTAATCTGATCAAGAAAAATTTTACATCACAATTGTATTCTTTGTTTAAAAAAGGAGAAAGCATGGGGGAAAAAAAGAAGGAAGCATGAAATATGTGTTAGTAGCATTTCTAATAAAACTAAAATTAGGGCTCAGTGCCCATAGCCCAGTGGTTAGGGCACCAGTCACATACAACCCAGCCTGGGCCTACTAAACAACAACTACAACAAAAAAATAGCTGAGTGCTATGGCAGGCGCCTATAGTCTCAGCTACGTGGGAGGCTGAGGCACGAGAATCACTTAAGCCCAAGTTTGAGGTTGCTATGAACTGTGATGCTACGGTACCCTACTGAGGTGACACAGTGAGACTCTATCTCAGAAAAGTAATTAATTAATCAAAATTAGTTAATGAAATCTAAAACAGACTGGGGACTTAAAGGTAAAAGCTTCTGTTACCCAGAAAATTCTCTTCCACTAATGACTTCAACCCCTAAGCTAGATTAAGAAAAATGAGCCTCTGCCTTTTTCTGCCTATGTCACAGAGCTTTTGGAAAAGTTGAATGATGTAAGACTCGAGAGATCCCAAAGAGCACTATAAGGTGAAAAGTACTATAAATATTATTCAACATTTCTTAACTCTGCTATTAATAGTATGAAATAAATCAACAAAAACAGTCCAATCACACTTCAGCTATTTTTTAAAACTCTTTTCATCCCTTTGAGACTCGTTCCATCTAACAGAAATGCACAGCCAGTCACTGCATGCTTACCTCGTCCCTAAGTGAAGGATCTCTATAAGCCACATCAGACAGCAAAGTTACCAAGCAGAAGCTAAAGCTCTCTGCAACTGGGAGGGCACCTAAAAGACGTGAAGATACAAACCACATCATTAGAAATGAGAAGACTGGCTCAGAGACTACAGCTCAGCAACTAGGACGCCAGCCACATACACTGGACCTGGGGGGTTTGAATCCAGCCTGGGCCTGCCAAACAACAATGACAACTACACTGGGGCAGTGCCTGTAGCTCAGTGAGTAGGCACCGGCCCCATATATGGAGTGTGGAGGGTTGGCCAAACTACAACAACAAAAAAAATAGCCAGGTGTTTTGGCAGGAGCCTCTATTCCCAGCTACTCAGAAGGCTGAGGCAAGAGAATCATCTAAGCCCAAGAGTTGAAGGTTGCTGTGAACTGTGACTCCACAGTACTCTACCAAGGGCGACAAAGGGAGACTCTGTCTCTCTTTAAAAAAAAAAAACAATGACAACTACAACAAAAAAATAGCCAGGTGCTGTGGCAGGCACCTGTAGTCCCAGCCACTTGGGAGACTGAGGCAGGACAATCGCTTGAGCCCAACCGTTTGAGTTTGCTGTGAGCTATGATGCCATCGCACTTTACTGAGGGCAATATAGTGAGATTCTGTCTCAAAACAAAAAAAAAAGAAAAGAAATGAGAAGCCTGGTCACCCAATTCAGTATACTTCTTCTCTCAAAGGGCCTGCCACTGAGGTGAGTCTCAGTGAGATGAGTTTAGTACGTTTGCTGAGAAATACCCACCTTTTTTTTTTTTTTTGAGACAGAGTCTCATTTTGTTGCCCTGGCTAGAGTGCCATGGCATTATAGCTCACAGCAACCTCAAACTCTTGGGCTCAGCTCAGCGCCCATAGCACAGAGGTTACAGCGCCAGCCCCGTACACCAAGGCTGGCAGGTTCAAACCCAGCCCAACAATGACAACTACAACAAAAAATAGCCGTGTGTTACGGTGGGCAACTGTAGTCCCAGCTACTGGGAGGCTAAGGCAAGAGAATTGCTTAAGCCCAGGAGTTTGAGGTTGCTGTGAGCTGTGACGCCACAGCACTCTACTGAGTGCCATATAATGAGACTGTCTAAAAAACAAAACAAAACAAAAAACAACCTCTTGGGCTTAAGTGACCCCCTTACCTCAGCCTCCCAAGTAGCTGGGACCATAGGCACCTACCACAGTGCTCAGGTAGTTTTTTAAAGCCTGAATTTCACTTTTGCTCAGGCTGGTCTCAAACTCCTGAGCTCAGGCAATCCACCTGCCTTGATTTCCCAGAGTGCTGGGATTACAAACATGAGCCACCACACCTAGCCACCCCACCTTTCTTTTAAGTAAACCTTTTGGTTCAATAAACTCACATACTTATGTTAACTTAAACGTTTCCTGAGACAATTTATAGTTTGAGGTTACAGAGTCTCTCAACATGACTGATTCCATTTTTTTTTATTCCCTGCCTAAATAAAAGTGAGAAATCACTCTCGATAGAGTGTAAGTGATAGTTCACACGGGAGCTGTCAAATACTTATTACTTGTTTTTTTCCTTTCCTTAGGTCCATTCTGTCTGAACCACTACTTTAAATTGAATAAAGTGTTTTCTTGTGTCAAATGGAAAAATTCCTAGTAAGAGCTTTCAGAGATTTGCTCTATTCCCTATAACCTTTCCAACTTGCACTTCTTCCATTGCTAAGCTTCCTAACAGGGAGGTTCTGAGGTACATGGCCCTCAAGGGCGGGAGGGAATGCTGTACCTTACAGACCAAAACACAGAAGCACAGCTATCGGGACACCTTTAATGTTGGAAGCACTGCTGTCTGGTTCAATCCCAATTACACATGTAATCAAGTTTGAATACTGAATGTAGAATCAAGAACGTAAGACTATCCACTATTTAGGGACATCATAATACCTGACAGAAGATGGTTACATTTCTACTCTTGGGCTTGTAATTTTAAAATGTTGTTCTAGGTCAAGCTCAAAATTGAGGTACATCAGAATTACCTGGAGGGCTTGTTAAAATACAGATTTTCTAGTTCAGTGGTTCTGACGTGTGGACTGATTATTTGTATTTCTGACAAGTTCTTGGGTGACTAGATGCTGCTGGTCCAGGGATTACCCCTGAAGAACTATTTCTCTAGAGTAGTGGTTCTCAACCTTCCTAAAGCGGCCAACCTTTAATACAGTTAAAAGGGGTTGTAACCCACAGGTTGAGAACCACTGCTCTAGAGTTTAAAACCACAAATGATGCCTTAATTTTTTTTAAAAAGTAAATTGCTACCCAATAATGGAAAACATGGGATGTTTCAAATAATACTGAAATTCATTCCAATATGAATCCACATACATAGAATTGATCTTGTTTTAAAATTAAAAAAAAAAAAAGAAAGATAATAGCATTAACGCTGGCTGACATACTTCTCCCCAAAGGTAGAAAACACAGGGGTAGACACAGATGTTTGATGTCCAGTAACAAGGACCTATCTGATTTGTAGTCCTCTAGATTGCAAGACACAGGTATCATGTGGGATCTCTCAGGCATCGTATGTCACCCAAAGGTCAACAGTAATATATGCACAAGCAGAATATGAACGAGAACAACAAAACCTATGTTTAGCAGACTGAGCCCACCTAACAAATGAGGGCCATGCTACCAACAAAAAAGACAAGGGTCTTCTTTACATGTACCCACCTCCAGCTATATCCAAGGGAGGGCCTGAGGCCTCAGAGACATAAATTACAAAAAAAACTTTGACCTCAGCTTGGCACCCATAGCACAGTGGTTACAGTGACGGCCACATACACCGAAGCAGGTGGGTTCAAACCCACCCTCGGCCTGCTAAACGATGACAACTGCAACAACAACAACAAAAAATAGCTGGGCATTGTGGTAGCGCCTGTAATCCCAGCTACTTGGGAGGCTGAGGCAAGAGAGCCCAAGAGTTTGAGGTTACTGTGAGCTGTGATGTCACAGCACTCTACTGAGGGCGACAAAGTCAGATTCTGTCTCAAAAAAAAAAAAAAAAACCTTTGATCTTGTGGGTCATGAATCCTAAAACTGTTAGACATCTGAACTGATTTCGGTGCCCTGGGAGATCAGTATACAAGAACATCAGCAGTCCAAGTGTTTGGTACTGTGCTTGGTACACAGTGGACCTATGTAAATATTTTGAAAGGGAGAGAAAGAAGGCAAATTGGGAAGAAGGGGAAGAAGGGCAGTGGAGGGAAGGAGAGGCAAAGACTAACATTTCCTTGACACCAAAGAGAAAATAAAATACACAGCCTGGGCAACATGGCCAAGACTCCGCCTCTAAAATAACTCATTAAGTTAAATTAAATACAAGTTTAAAAGAAATACACATAAAGTTATTCCATTTACAAAGATGGAAAGTTTAACTAAAACTTAGTCACAGTGAGCTGGCTGAGTCTCCAGCATCTTTCTCACCTGTTTTAAGCAGCAGCTATGTAATCTGGAGAAATGACCTCACTCCAGGAGTGAGCCTATTAATCTAAGGTAATAATGACTGGTTTGGTCATGGGTAGGTGACCCAATTCTGGCCAAGAAGACATGAAAAAAGGGCCTAATTTCTTTTTTTTTTTTTTTCCTGAGACAGAGCCTCAAGCTGTCCCCCTGGGCAGAGTGCCGTGGCATTACAGCTCACAGCAACCTCCAACTCCTGGGCTCAAGCGAGTCTCCTGCCTCCGCCTCCCAAGTAGCTGGGACCACAGGCGCCCGCCACAACGCCCGGCTATTTTTTGGTTGCAGCCATCATTGTTGTTTGGCGGGTCCAGGCTGGGGATTCGAACCCGCCACCTTAAGTGTACGTGGCTGGCGCCTTAGCCGGTTGAGCTATAGGCGGCGCCGAGCCAGGGCCTAATTTCTTAAAGTTCTTGTTCTCTCTGACAACAGTAGCAAGCTCAGGCTACATTGCTCCAGGCGGTTAGTTGTTCCAAGGCCAGGAAAGGGCCAGCTAGAAGCATGCTTTTTTGGGTTTTTTTTTGTGTGTGTGTGTTTTTTTTTTTGAGACAGTCTCATTCTGTTGCTCTGAGTAGAGTGCTGTGCTCAAACTACTGGGCTCAAGTGACCCTCCTGCCTCAGCCTCCCAAGTAGCTGGGACTATAGGGTAGAAGCATCCTAATTAATGTGTCAGTATGAATAAATACTTGATCCTTACAGACACTGAACATACATATCTTTCCTTGCATTCGGGGAAAACATTATACAAAATTACCTCTGCCTTTCCGAGCTGTGCTTTCTTCTACCCAATACACTTTTGGAAGACCTTTGAGGAGTCGAAGAAGGTAAGGAACCACAGAGTCTTTGTGCTTTAAAAAAAAAAAAAAAAAAATACATCACATTTCATAAGATAAGTGACTGGTAGCTTTCTATCCCAGAATAAACCCAAAGCAAACCATAACCATGTTCACAAGGCATCACTCCCTTCCCATTTCCACATGGTCTAGAGCAGGGGTCCTCAAACTTTTTAAACAGGGGGCCAGTTCACTGTCCCTTAGACCATTGGAGGGCTGGACTGCAGGCCCCGGGATGAGTCGGCTGCTAAGCAGGACAGACAGTGGCGGCAAAAACACCTGGTAGGCCAAATAAATGGCCTAGGCGGGTCACATGTGGTCGGTGGGCTATAGTTTGAGGACGCCTGGTCTAGAGGCTATAATATCAACCTGCACCAACTTCTGGTAAGGGACCAGTTTGCTCAGGCCTCCTCTGGGAGCTGCACCCCTGTGCAGGCCTCTCCAAAAAGTACTAGCCTATATACACTTAAAACCTCCTTCAGTGAGAAGAGTTAAGAGAGCCCATGGGGACAGGAGAAAAGCTCACAATACATAGAAGCTGCTCGACTGGCTAACACTCTTTTGTTGCTCATGATCTTTGCCCTCTTTCTTTCCTTTTTTTTTTTTTTTTTTTAAGACAGAGTCTCACCTTGTCATCCTGGGTAGAGTGCCGTGGTGTCATAGCTCACAGCAACCTCAAACTCTTGGGCTCAAGTGATTCTCTTGCCTCAACCTCCTAAGCAGCTAGGACTACAGGCACCTGCCACAATGCCGGGGGTGGGGCGGGGTGGGGGGACTCTCACTCTGGCTCAGGCTGGTCTCAACCTGTGAGCTTAGGCAATCCACCTGCCTCAGCCTCCCTAGTGCTGGGATTACAGGTGTGAGCCACTGCATTGGGTCTGCCTCTTTGTTGTTGTGGTTTGATACAGGTTCTTGCTTTGTCACTCCAGCTAGAGTACAGTGGCCTCATCACAGCTCAATGCAGATTCAATCTCCTGAGCTAAAGTGACTCTCCTACCTCAGCCTCCCAAGTAGCTGGGACTACAGGTAAACACCATCACACCTAACTATTTTTTTTTTCTTTCTTTCTTTTTTTTTTTTTTTTAGGGATAGGGTCTTGGTACATTGCCTGAGCTAGTTTCAAACTGCTGACTTCAAGGAGTGATCCTCCAGTCTCAGCCTCCCAAAATGCTAGATTATAGGTCTGAACCACCATGTCTGGCGATGTTAAGTTTTTAAATCCCTAATAAAAGGTATACCAGCATGTACTCTAAAACTTAATTTTTATGTATTACAGTTTTAAAAAATATGATCTTATACTAAAACCACCTCAAATGCGTTTATCCTTCTGGAAAGAAAATAAATTGTAACTTTGAAAATGATTGATTGGCGGTTTACTTGAGGCTGAAAACCAAGCCTACTCTGAGGGGCACATAATTACTTCTCAAAGCATTTTAATTTAGTTTCTGGCGAAAGAAGAAAAGACCAAACCTGCTTTATTTTTTTAAAAAACATAATACAGTGACACAGTTCAAAAAACCTAAATTTCTTATGAGGGTATATTAAGAGGTCTCGTTCCCACCTGTTGCATCCACCCTATCTTATCCTCCTTCACCACTTTGATTAGGTTCAGATTTATTATTTCTACTAATGTTTTAGGTAACCATAAGCAGATACACAATAAAATTCTCATTGTACCCTCTTTTACACGGCAGAAACTTTTAATTTGGTGAAAACTTACCTGAAGATCAGATTCAATGAGAAAAATGCCCAACGCGATTACTGCATCCCTCCGTCTCTCATCTAACTGGAAGATCCCATGGAAATCCACTGGGCACATGCAAAGCAGCTTTTGGACCTAGAAAACAAGACCAAAAAACACCCACATAGTTTCAAAAAACAGAAAGCCAGATTCAAATGAACCAGTACCATAATAGCGCAGTGAGTCCATCTAACCAGGAAGTCACTTTTTCTTCAGTTCAAAAATCATAAAAAGGACATCTCTGGCTGCTGAAATGATTGTGCACAGGTTTCCAAAACATACACTTAGGAATATGAGCTGACGGGTAAAATGATGTATTCAGAGCAAGTAAGGCCACAGTGGTGAAAGCACAGGTTTTGGTATCAGGACAGTGGGGAGCTGTGAGCAGGTTACCCAAACCAACAGGCAGTAACAATGCTTCCCCTGAGGGCTCTTTTAAAAATCAAAGGTGTGGCTTGGCGCCTATGGCGCAACCGGCTAAGGTGCCAGCCACGTACACCTAAGGTGGTGGGTTCAAATCCCCAGCCCAGACCTGCCAAAACAACGACGGCTGCAACCAAAAAATAGCCGGGCGTTGTGGCGGGCGCCTGTGGTCCCAGCTACTTGGGAGGCGGAGGCAGGAGAATCGCTTGAGTCCAGGAGTTGGAGGTTGCTGTGAGCTGTAATGCCACGGCACTCTACTCAGGGGGACAGCTTGAGGCTCTGTCTCAAAATAAATAAACAAATAAAAATCAAAGGTGTATAAAGCAGTTGGGAGTTAGTAAAGTACGTAGTAAGGCTTAAAAGTCAGTGTTTAGCATTACTAGATACACTATGAACAGTGGCTAGCAGAGGGCTAGCAGAATTCAAAGCAGGAAGTCAGCACTTCACTGAAGAACTGGGAAAATTAGGATTATCTTCAAAACAAACCAACAGCAAATATCTGCTTTGAAAGAAATGAAAATCTGGATTTAGTATGAGCAGTTGGTGCCAATCTGGAAACTCTGCCCCAAGAGCACTGAGCAAAGCCACCAGAAACACCAGCCTAACCTTGCGGCTATGCTATACACAGATGACAAGTCACATACTCATGTTCTCGGGGGGCTGGTGGTGGTGGTGGTGGTTAGAAATCAAGTGTATTGTTTGAAATTTACCCTTAAAATGCATCAATGAATTACCACTGTAATTTTTTTAAAGAAAGCAAATTGCTTTTGTTTGCTTGGATTTTGAAAGGGCAAATATAAAGGGACAGCACAGCAGTGAAAGAAAAGCACCTTCTAACCTGAAGAGCGATTTGTCTTCTAGGAATAAATGTAAACAAATAATTGGAACTCAGGTAAAGATTATATATAAATATGTTCATCACTACGTTGTATATATAAATTAAAAACTGGAAACAATCTAAATATTCAGTGTTAGGAACATAAATAAGGATTCAGCCACTTGGTGAAATATTAGTGTAAGTAAGGATGGTCACGTTTATAGTGAAATAATAAAAAAAAATTACTAACTCAGTAACTCAGTAAGGACTAAAATCTCTCTGCCTGTTCTCTTTCTCTTGCTGGCAGCTCCTGCCCTACCTCTGCGGATTTCTGTTTTCACAAACCCATGAGGAACCCAACAGACCAAAAAGAAATGTGAATTCTTTCTCCTTGCATTTCCCCAGCTCCTTTGTCTTTTAAATGTTCCTTTAAGCCTCAAGTGATTCCAGAGTGTCCCAGATAGACGAACAATCGAATACGAACAACCAGGTTTCAGGATTAGGAACACCGGGGAAAAGGTTTGTCTTCAACCTTGCCCGAGGAAAAAACACGCACAGCATTCAGATTCACAACACCTGTGAACTGCGCTGCGATTATCTTTTCCCTCTTAAATTCAGCCATCCCCCTGACCTCCAAGCAAGCACCCTTCCTTTCTTTGCATGCCCCGCCTTCAACTTGTTCCACTCTCATACCCACCACCACTCTCTTCCCTCTAACATAAAAATAAATTTATCCTTTATATTCTAATCTTGGCCTAGATAAATTCTTTTTTCATCCCAAGGGCAGCACCAACCAAGCAACAAGCTTTTCCAAACCTATGGATTAGGTTCAACCATGAAACTGCTGAAATTCAACCACTTTTACCTACAGGAACAATGTTTCATAAAGTTCAACCTAGTAATACAGGCAGATGATTTTTACTTTTTACAAAATGCTTCCCAAAATGTGTTTCATAAGAATACATTACTTTCGTAATCAGGAAAAACATTAGTAAGTTAAAATATATACACTTGGGAGGAAAATCCATGTTTTTATGATTAAATGCTTAGACAAAAGAGCATAAGACAACAGACAAAAAAAAACCAGAAATGCTAAATTCCCACTCTTCCTCTCCTTGTGTTCCTCCAGAAGGGAAAACAAAATACAGAGATCTGCTGACTGATCACAACAGTGATGATTTCAAAGACTCTAGCCCCTACAGCCACAAGGACATTCACCAGTGATCACACCACATCTCACTAGGAAGAGTGAAGTCTGTCTGGAAACAGGAAATCAACAGAAGGTGGAATCACAACAGAAGGAGTCAGAACACTGATTAATGAGTCAACATCAAACCAGCAGGAAGAATCTGGAGCCCTATCAAAGTTTATGCACTTTGCCCTGTCCTGTGCCCTACTATCAACACCCGGCTTTAACGCAAAGATAGCACACCACACAGCTGGCAGGCAAAGCTAGCGTTTTGGAAGACAGCACAGAGGCCCAATCCTGCCACCACTAGCACATCATTTTTAAACATAAGAGGGATGTAATTGTACACACACAAAAAAACTCATCAATATTCAAATATTGGCAATATTCAAATGCCAAACACATACGCACTTAACATATTAAGTATTTTTGCTCTCAGTCCTTTTCTCTGTCCTTAGAGGTTTCTCTGGGAGCAGGTTAAAGACAGTGCTTTTTCTGTCATGTATAACGAAATCTAATGCTGACAGCTTTTAGCTGAGTGAAATGCACATGGCTTTTGGAATCATACCTGAAGTAGGAAAGAAAACCAGACAAACATCAGAGAGGTAATCGCATGACAACAAATACAAATTTAAAATAAAAGTTTTAATCCTCCCAGTTGAAAACAGAAGTCACTTCTCTCCTTCTTTTTTTTTTTTTTTTTTTTTTTTTGAGACAGAGCCTCAAACTGTCCCCCTGGGTAGAGTGCCGTGGCATTACAGCTCACAGCAACCTCCAACTCCTGGGCTCAAGCGAGTCTCCTGCCTCCGCCTCCGAAGTAGCTGGGACCACAGGCGCCCGCCACAATGCCCAGCTATTTTTTGGTTGCAGCCATCATTGTTGTTTGGCGGGTCCGGGCTGGGGATTCAAACCCGCCACCTTAGGTGTACGTGGCTGGCGCCTTAGCTGGTTGAGCTATAGACTTCTCTCCTTCTTTAAAAATTTGTAACTGCAAGCACTTTCCTCTTCTTTTAAATATATATGGTCCTTTTAAAGACTAGATAGACCTTTGTCAGCTTTAAATCACACCAGGAATGTCATCCCCAAGGACCTGGGAGCTACCTCTTTGGAATGTAAACAGAGAGATGAAAATAGCATCCCTATCTCCCAGTTTCTATGGGAGGGTAGGAGCCGAACTTCCACAGGTGCCTAGCTCCAAGGTACAAAACAACTGCCAGTCATAAAGATAAGTTTGTTTATTCTCTGGACAAAGCCAATTAGCTATTACAGATGGTCACCCCAATTACCAGGTAAAGCTGGCATCAACTATGTGTGATAAATGGTGCCATCGATTCCTCTTAGACTCAAAACTACTGATTATGTTGAAAATGTGTGTAACGGGCTGCATCTGCTTATTAGTTTATTTCTGTTTTTCCAATCTCTTAGCAAATCACCCATGATGCATATCTGTTTCTGGTTTAATGCTCCTTCAATAAAAAAGTGCTTTATGAGGAGCAAGATGGTGGCCGAGTAACAGCTTCCTTGCAACTGGGCACGGTGAGTCTGGGGAGAGGAGACTTTAGGCATCTCTGGCCGGTGGAATCTGCCCAGAAACGTACCTTCAGAGACACAGGGAACCAGCAAGGGACTTCTGAACCCTGTAAGGAGAACAAAAGCAGTGGAGAACTGGCAAGTGTTTGCATGTGTTTGTTGGGTCTAATCCCGCTGGCAGATGTAAATTCAGCAGCAGTGAGATTGCAAACTGGAAAGGCCTCACCCGTGAGCTGTTTGGGGTTTTTTTTTGGACTTGGCACTCAATTTAACTACCTTGGGAGAACTTGGGCAAGAGAGCGGAGGACTTTAAGCATTGTCTAGGGCCCCAGACTGAGCCGCTGAGCCAGACGGAGCCAAAGTGGAAGAAATGCCCCAGCAAGTTCTGCCCTCAGGGTCGCAGAGCAAGAATCAAGCAGGACCTATTAATCTAGTGACTGAGCCTAAAGGAAGGGACTGAGACGCCTTACAGCCTTGCCCTTCAGGGGCATAGTGTGAGATTGGTTTTGGCACACTGAGTAAGTGGAAAGCCGCTTCAGGAGTGATCCCAGCCACAGGTGCTTTCCCAGGAAAGCTTTTGCTTAGCCCAGGTTGGCAGTTTAAAGTGCCTTTCAAGTGGGCTGAGGTGAGATTTAGGCTCTCCACCCTGCATGGTTTGAGAAATCAGCAGAGGCCTCCAGTCTCCAACTCGTACAGCCACATCAGCATTGTGATTAACATCTTATACCCCAGAAGATCACCTGTTGCTCTGACAATATTCAGCAAGATAAATATACTGCTTTGGGTTGGGGGGGTTGTTTGTTTGGGTTTTGTTTTGTTTTTTAATTTCAACATTCTTCCTATAGATTTTTCTTTCTTCATTTTTCTAGTTTAATTATAATTTTCCATTGTTGCCATTTTTTTTTAACAATTACAACTTCATTTCTGCTAGTGTTTCTACCCCTATTATTTGGGTTTTTGCCCAATTTTATCCCATAAAGTTTTCTGTTTGCTTGTTTTGGTTTGATTTATAGCATTTTGGTCTTTCCTCTCTACTTGGTGGAGCTGGGGTACTGTGTCCAAACAGGCTAGCAAAGAGCTGCTGACCTCAAAGGAACAACCCAACCCAGCACCCTCAGAGGTTGGGGGTTTTTAAGGTTGGGTCAAAGTACCCTACTATATACCTATATTGCTACTGTCTCCCTCTTTCTGTGCCTCTCTTCTTTTTGTTAATATTCCCTTTTACCCATCTCCTCTCTTTTCTCTTTTTTCTTTTCTTTCTTTTTTCTCTTCCTGCTTGTCAATCTTCTCATCCTTCTGGTCCTGTACAAAAAGGACTCATTGAAACCCTAGTCCAGAGGCACAGTAACTTAAAGAGCAAGAGGAAGTGAAAGGAAAATTAGGGCAAGGCGGCAGATAAATCACTCATGAGAAAGAATCAGCAGAAAAAACCTGGGAACATGAAAAACCAGTCCAGAGTAATCCCCTGGCCCAAGGGACCGTGAGGTAGCCACTGCAGAGGATTCCACCTATAAAGAAATGTACAAATGACAGAAAGGGAATTGTGATGGATGTGTTACTTGGTTCAATGTAAACATTTCACATTGTATATCGAAGCAGTACCCTGAACCCCATAAATGCACCAATGTACAAAGTTATGATTTAATAAAAAATAATTATTAAAAAAAAGACAGAAAAGGAATTTACAATACAGATGATGAAAACAATGAAGGAAATGATGGAAACAATGAAGGAAAACACTGATAAAATGGAAAATAACCAAAAGGAAATCCAAAAACAGAATCCAATAAGAGATGAATGATATGAAGAATATAGAAAGGCTACAGCAGAGCTGAAGGAACTGAAGCAATCAATTAAGGAACTTAAACATGCAATAGAAAGTATTAACAACGGATTAGACCATGCAGAAGAAAGAATTTCAGAGGTAGACAACAAAACTCTTGAGCTATCTCAGATGGTTAAAGAGGCAGAAAAGAAGAGAGAGAAAGCAGAATGTTCACTGACAGAATTATGGGACAATATGAAGCGTTCAAACATACAAGTTATAGGTATCCCAGAAGGTAAAGAAGAATGCCCCAGGGGAATGGAAGCCATACTAGAGAATATTAAAAATGAAAATTTCCCAAACATCACCAAAGACTCTAACACACTCCTTTCAGAGGGATAGTGGATCCCAGGTCACCTCAACTCTAACCGAGCTTCTCCAAGACACACTGTGATGAACCTGTCCAAAGTCAAGACAAAAGAAAAGATTCTCCAAACTACCAGGAATAAGCGCCAGTTGACCTACAGGGGCAAATCCATCTGAGTGACTGCAGACTTCTCCAATGAAACTTTCCAAGCCAGAAGACAATGGTCGTCTACCTTTAATCTACTTAAACACAACAATTTCCAGCCCAGAATTCTATATCCTGCTAAGCTAAGCTTTAAAATTGACAGAGAAATCAAATCATTTACTGATATACAAATATTGAGGAAATTTGCCACAGCAACATCAGCTCTACAGGAAATACTTCAACCCGTTTTATACAGTGACTATCACAATGAATCAATAGCAAATTAAGAACTCAGAAATTAAAGGACAGAACATAACTTCCACAATGATGCAAAAGACAAAACTAAGCAATGGACTCTCACAAAGTAAGATGAATAGAACACTACCACACTATCAATTATCTCAATAAATGTTAATGGTCCCCACTAAAGAGGCATAGATTGGCTGAGTGGATTAAAAAACACAAGCCATCCATTTGCTGTCTGGCAGGAAACACACCTACCTTCAAAAGATAAATTAAAACTCCAAGTTAAGGGTTGGAAGACAATTTTTCAGGCAAACAGAATTCAGAAGAAAAGATGAGTTGCAATCTTATTTTCAGATACATGTGGATTGAAAGCAACTAAAATAAAAAAAGACAAAGATGGTCACTTTATATTGGTCAAGGGAAAAATACAACAAGAAGATATTTCAATTCTAAATATTTATGCACCCAATTTAAATGCTCCCAGATTCTTGAAACAGACATTACTCAGTCTGAGCAAAATGATATCCTATAATACCATAACAACAGGGGACTTTAATACTCCTCTTACAGAGCTGGACAGATCCTCTAAACAGAAATTAAACAAAGATATAAGGGATTAAATGAGACAGTCCTTGATAAACACATACAGAACACTCCATCCCAAACATAAAGAATATACATTCTTGGCTCGGCGCCTATAGCTCAACCGGCTAAGGCGCCAGCCACGTACACCTAAGGTGGC
>NW_003852613.1:175017-176341 GCF_000181295.1 Otolemur garnettii | reverse complement strand
ATCCTAGGACACAAAACAAACCTCAACAGAATCAAAAGAATTGAAATTTTACCTTGTATCTTATTAGAACACAAGGGACTAAAGGTGGAACTCTACTACAACAAAAATATTCAACCCCACACAAAGGCATGGAAATTAAACAACCTTCTGTTGAATGACAGTTGAGTGCAGGAAGAAATAAAAGAGGAAATCATTAACTTCCTTAAGCAACCAAAACCTGTGGGATACTGCAAAAGCAGTTTTGAGATGAAAATTTATTGCTTTAGATGCCTACATTTGAAAAACAGAGAGAGAGAGAGAGAGAGAGTACACATCAACAAACTCACAAGCCATCTGATGGAACTGGAAAAAGAAGAACAATCTAAGCCTAAACCCAGCAGAAGAAAAGAAATATCCAAAATTAAAGCAGAGATCAATGAAACTGAAAACGAAAGAATCATTCAGAAAATTAATGAAACAAGGAGTTGATTTTTTAAAAAAATAAATAAAATAGATAAACCTTTGGCCAGACTAACTAGAAATAGAAAAGTAAAATCTCTAGTAACCTCAATCAGAAATGATAAAGGTTGGCGTCAATAACAACTGACGCCACAGAGATACAAAAGATCATCTCTGAATACTACCAGAAATTCTATGCTGTGAAATTTGACAATGTGAAGGAAATGGATCAATATTTGGAATCACACCCTCTCCCTTGACTTAGCCAGGAAGAAATAGAGCTCCTGAACAGGCCAATTTCAAGCACTGATATTAAAGAAACAATAAAAAATCATCTAACAAAAAATGCTCTGGTCCAGATGGCTTCCCACCAGAATTCTATCAAACCTTCAAGGAAGAGCTTATTCCCATACTCCAGAAATTATTCCAAAAAATTGAGGAGGAAGGAATCTTCCCCAAGACCTCCTATGATGCAAACATGACCCTGATACCAAATCCAGGAAAAGACCCAACTAAAAAGGAGAATTTTAGACTAATTTCACTAATGAATATAGATGCAAAAATTCTCAACAAAATACTAGTCAATAGATTACAACTTATCATCAAAAAAATCATATATCATGATCAAGTAGGCTTCATCCCAGAAATGCAAGGTTGGTTTATTATACACAAGTCTATAAATGTTATTTGCTGTATCAACAGAAGTAAAACCAAAGACTATATGATCCTCTCAATAGATGCAGAAAAAGCATTCAATAAAATCCAGCATCCTTTTCTAATTAGAAAACTGAAGAGTATAGGCATATACGGCACATTACTGAAACTGATTGAAGCTATCTATGACAAACCCACAGCTAATATTTTACTGAATGGAGTAAAGCTGAAA
>NW_003852613.1:167923-172159 GCF_000181295.1 Otolemur garnettii | reverse complement strand
GTGGCTGGCGCCTTAACCGGTTGAGCTATAGGCGCCGAGCCCCGTTTTGTACTCTTAACAGCAAATGAAAGCCAGAGCAACAGGTGTGCTGCTCAGTGACCTCAGTGTAGTGTTTTTCAACGTTGTTTACTCATGATGCACTTGAATTTAAACTGCCAAGGCACACTTAAATTACGCTGATTAAAAAAAAAGTTAAAAAAAAGAATATATACCTCTTTTATAAAGTTTACATGGATGGAGCTGGAAAATATTCTTAGTAAAGCATCTCAGGAATGGAAAAAAAATATCCAGTGTACTCAGTACTACTGTGAAACCAATTTACAATCACTCACATGCATATGAAAAATGAAACACAACTATAGCCTAGGATGAAGAAGGGAAGGAGAAGGAGAGGGGAAGGGAGGGGGGGTGGGTACATATAGGGGAGGGTTAGTAGGGGGATCACACCTATGGAGCATATTGCAAGTACAAGTTGGATCTATCAGGTGTAGAAAACAAATATCTTAATCCTGTAATTGGGTTATTAAGGTGAAGGCTATGTTGTTTAGTAGGATGTAAGCACTCCAATTTGTACAAATAATCAACACACTGAATCCTATAATGGCATAAATGTATTTATGAGCTATGTACAAATGATTTAATTAAAAAACAAAAGAATATACTTACTGTGCTTTGACCATCTTTTAAAATAATTTAATTAATGGTATTTAAAAATTTCACAGCACACCTAAGGTCCTGCCATGGCACACTGCACACTGGTTGAAAATCACTGGCTTAGTGACTGACTCGAATTTAGATCTGAGGTTTAGAAGAATCAATCCCCCTGGCTGAAGCACAGAGGATGGATTTTGGAGGACAAGAATAGCAAAGACAGAAACAGAGCAGCTCAGGATATGTCTTGGAGGAAGAGATTACAGGACTTGAAGATGGATGTATTAGTGACGGAAAGATTAGTTGCCTCTTTACCAGGCTAGAAAGTATACAAAGACAGACATGCAAACCCATGTGACTTCTACAAACATTCTATACCAGGGGAAGTTAAAGGAATGTTCAGCCTGGAGGTAATCACATGAAAGGTAAATACAACTGCTGTCTTCACATATTTGAAGGGCCCCGAAACCCCAGCTACTCCCTATTATTACTACAGTTATTAGTGCACTTGTCTCCACACTAACCAGTAAACTCCTTAAAGGCAGAAAACATTTCTTCTTCTCTTTGCATTCCCGCCTCCTATACCAGGGACATGCAAAGATGCACAGACAAAGGCTGTGCCGGCTCCCACATGGCTGTCAGCCCTGCTGTCTACTCTCAGTGCTGGCTCAAACTCCACCCAGACCACACTGTGGCACATTCTCCTCTCAATCCTGACCCTCCCTACTGCAGGTTGCTACCAGCCCCTCTTGCCATTTACCCCAGAGACCAAAGGCTAACCCCTATGTCTTCCTTTTTTACATAAAGTGTAAGAACAGATTTCTCCTCTCAGGTCAGGGGTTCTGGGTTGGGTTTGGCTTTTTGCTTGTTTGTTCCTTTGTTTTTTGAGGCGTTACACACTTCTCTAGAAACTAATACATACTCAGAATGGGCACAGATGTGAGCTCTAACAATACCTAAGATCAGAATTCAGAATTAACACATCTAAGTCCTCCAACTGTCACCCCATCCAGTAGAGACTGAAGTTTTTCCAACCCTTGTAAGGGTTAACAACTATATTACAGCACATTCAAGAGAAAGTGCATCTTAGAAGGAGGCGGCTAACGACCTTGCTGATTAAGAGAAACGATACAAAAGACCAGAGGCGATTTAACACGTGCACACATTCCAAAGAAATTTACTCATATCACTCTCCACCTTTTTCCTACTTCATCCTCACAATACTAGCCTATCACAAACCAAGACTACATACATAACCAAATCTAGAAGTACCCCTCGTTCCCCCACTAACAAAACCTATATAAACCCCTACCTATTACAATAAACAGCTTCGGCTCAGTCCCTTTCCCAATGTGTCTGTCTTTGTCTTATTTGTCTTCCCCTTTCATACGCCGACTTCCCAAACCGCTGCCGCCCGCCGGTCAGGAGGCGGCAAACCCTGTCTCCTCTGGACTGCCTAGTGCACCTCAGATGCCCAGAGGGGTTCCAGGCTCCTCTAACTTCAGACTTCCCCATCCCCACTGAACTGAAAACATTTAAATAAAAATCATTTGTGACCATTTAGAAATTACTTTAAAAGCTGAGAACACAGATTTAAATGTGAAGGGAAGACACACAAAAAGAACTAATAAATAACTTAAGAGATCTACGTAGTGATTCAGAGATTTACAACCTACATGTGGAAGGCAGAATAATGCCCCCTCACAGGTGTCCCAGCCCTAATTTCCCTCAATCTGTGAACATGTTACTTTTATGGCAAAAGGCACTTTCCAGATATGATTAAGAACACTGAAATAGAAAGATTATCCTGAAATACTTGGATGTAATCACAAAGGTCTTTAAAGGTAGAAGAGGGCAGGCCAGGTGTGGTGGCTCACACCTGTAATCCTAGCAATTTGAGGGGCTGAGACAAGGGGATCACTTGAGGCCAGGAGTTCAAGACCAGCCTGAGCAAGAATGAGACCCTGTCTCTACCAAAACCAGAAAAAACTAGCCAGGCACTGTTAGGGGCACCTGTAGTCCCAGTTACTCAGGAGGCTGAGGCAAGAGGATCTCTTTAAGCCCAAGAGTTTGAGGTTGCTGTGAGCTACAATGATGCCATAGCACTATACCCAGGGGGACAGAAGACGCTGTCTCAAAAAAAAAAAAAAAAGAATGATCAGATTACAGGCAGTATTTATTACCTTTTTCATTCTTTTCTATGTTTTCTATAAAGAACATTGACAACTTTACAATCAGTAAAAAAGGCCAGATTCTGTGTCGCACACCTGTAATCCTAGCACTTTGAGGGGCTGAGACAAGGGGAACACTTAAGGCCAGGAATTCAAGACCAGCCTTAGCAAGAACAAGACCCCATCTCTCCATATTTAGAAAAACTAGCCAGGCATAATAATGTATGTGATTATACTCCCAGCTACTTGAGAGGTGAGGCAGGAGGATCATTTGAGGTTGCAGTGAGCTATGATGATGCTACTGAATTCTAACCAAGGCAACAAAGCAAGACCTTGTCTCAAAAAACAAAAACAAAAATCAGAAAAAAATACAGCCATGCTTTGTATAATGACATTTCAGTCAAGGACAGCCAACATATACTATGTATGATGGTAATCCCATAAATAACGCTGTATTTTTATGTGCCTTTTATATGCTTAGATACATCTATGTACACAAATCCTTACGTGTTATAACTGCCTACAGTATTCAGTACAATGACATGCTATACAGGTGTGAGGCCCAGGAGCAACAGGCTATCCCACACAGCCTAGGTGTGCAGCAGGCACATATACTATAAAACACTGTATACTGCAATGACGAAAGAACCTAACAGTGCATGTCTCAGAATTCATCCCTGTCATCAAACAACCCACAACTGCATTTTAATATAGTAGAAACTGGACGGTGCCTGTGGCTCAAAGGAGTAGGGCGCCAGTCCCATACGCCGGAGGTGGCGGGTTCAAACCAAGCCCCGGCCAAAAACTGCAAAAAAAAAAATAAATAAATAAAATAGTTGAAACTTTGCTGTTAATGCACATCTTATTTTTAACATTTATGGTCTTAGAAACACAGAAAATAATAGAAAATTATACAGTATTTCAACAAACAGAATCTGGGTAATACAAAAATAAAGAGGCAATATAAAACCAAGAGCAAATCTGGGCCAAATAAGCCAAACAGACATTTTCTATATACACTGGTTCTACAAATTCTTTAATTCCAACACCTTAATATCAGTACAACAGCTCATATTTAAACATAACTTCCCCAAGAGTCTCAATCTAAATAGAAAAGCTTTTCTCTTTTTAATGGCGTAAGAGATGTAGATATTCCAGCCCTGACTAAAATCCCTGTGGCTGCAACAGGCACAGAGAAGCCAAAGCACTGAGGCACCACATGAAACAAGAGGCCTAGTACATAAAGCTTAATCTTCTCTCAAACCCACCTTGAAAATACTTCATAGCTCTATGTAGATAAAAACAAATTTCATATAGTCATTCATTAGCAAAAAAATTTACAAAAAATGCAAAGTTGGCTCGGCGCCTATAGCTCAACCAGCTAAGGCGCCAGCCACGTACACCTAAGGTGGCA
>NW_003852613.1:162883-167757 GCF_000181295.1 Otolemur garnettii | reverse complement strand
AAAAAAAAAAAAAAATGCAAAGTTACACCGACCTTTTCTAAGAATAGTTTCTATAAAGAAACACAGAATAGGTTCAGTGACTGTAGTTCAGTGATTAGGGCACCGGCCACATACACTGAGGCTGGCAAGCTCAAACACAGCTAGGGCCTGCCAAACAACAATGACAACTATAACAAAGGCATTGTGGTGGGCACCTGTAGTCCCAACTACTTGGGAGGCTAAGGCAAGAGAATCACTTAACCCCAAGAGTTTGAGGTTGCTGTGGGCTGTGACGCCACAACACTCTACCCAGGGTGACAGAGTGAGACTCTAAAAAAAAAAAAATACAGAATACTCAAGAGCTCAGTTGCTGCACTGCAATCATGCTTCCCTGACCTGCAGACCCAAGGGCCACTGACAAGACATGATGAAGCACAGATGTAGGACTGGACAAGATTGCACAGACTCAACCATCAAACATCCACTCTCAGGCAGGGTGCTATACAAGTTGTCACACATCAGATAAGGGAGACCAGTTCTGGTGGGTCCCATTCTCCAAATTATGACAGTCAACACTTACTGGGCATTTATCACATGTCAGGAGCTGGTCTGTATCACCTCATTTAGTTCTCACAATAACTCACTAAGTAGATGTCATTAGTAATCCCCATTCTGTGGATGCCAAAACAGAGAGGTCAAAGTCCTCATGGAGAATAAAGCTTATCACAGTCTTTTAAAAATGAAAATAAAAAATAACATCAAATGATCGTTCAGCTAGCAAGTTCCCCCCCCCAGAGGTTTTAGGGTACATTATAAAAGGTCATTAAGCTCAAAATTTGACTGAGATGGCCAGGGTTACTCCTATTTACAAAAAGGATCCAGTGGGGCACTACTGTCACTTTGAGGGAAACAATGAGCCAATCAACCATGGGAGGCGACAAATGTAATTTAGACTTTAATAAAGCCTCCTGACAGTACTTTAACCCAAGTATATTAAAAGATAGCTATCCTTGGGAATTTGGGGGGGAAGACTGTAAAAAAAAAAAGAAAAAGAAAAGAAAAGGCAGCTATCTTGATTACGTAAATTTTGACTGCCAGGTAAGGTGATGCCAAATCAGGGAGAAAATAAGATGCCCCCACAGGTCTGGATGACTGGGCAGAAAACAGAGGGTATTTGTACGGTATTTAGGTCAGAATAAAGCTACAATAATAGCATTACAAAAGCTGGATAAGCAAACAATTTTTAAAAAGACCAAAACTTTTGTTATTTGAAACTTCTGGGAACAGTTCTTCTGGAGAAACAAAATTCTCTGAGAACTAAAGACTAAGCTTTCAGTATTAGTGGTAGGTTTTTCTGTTAAAACATTTTTTTACTGTCCTTCTGAAATGTACTATCCTCCTTAGACAAAGATCAATGAATGTGTTAACATTTTTGAATTGACTCAGAGCTATCACAATGAACAAAGGTACTGTGACATGTGTGGAGTTACAGATGTAAGTAGAGAGCACCTGCTCCTATGAGCAGCCTGGGTCAGGGTTTCATTACACATGCTCGTTGGGTCATCTGCAGATGGATGTATGTCCTTTCAAACAATTAACATGGCTTTCTATAGCATTCCAACAGGGAGCATTACACATACTTTTATACATAATTAAAGAGTCAAAGGCTGGAAAACATTCACAGAAGTCCTCATTTCCTGAGCCCTCTTTATGTACAGGGTACAGCTCATCCAAGTGTGCATATCTGATTCCTGGTACATCTGTTTCAAGAGGCTATAAATAGTCCAATAATCAGGGGTGCTATTATGAAGTCAGGAGGCACTGACTTTCAGCTTTGCCTCTTCTTACCTAAGTGACCCTAAACATCTCTGCCTTTTTTTTCTTCTGTAAAATGTGAACAACACACTAAAAGTGCTTATAGATAGAAATATACGAAATCTTACTTGTATCTCAAAACTATATACAGGTAAGATATCTTCCCCAATCCTCAATTTTATCATGTACAAAAAGGTGACCAGATAGATGTTTGTTTGTTTGTTTGTTTTGAGACAGAGTCTTATTATGTCACCCTCGGTAGAGTGCCGAGGTGTCTCAGCTCACAGCAACCTCCAACTCTTGGGCTTAAGCAATTCTCTTGCCTCAGCCTCCCAAGTAGCTGGGACTACACGTGCCCACCACAATGTCCGGCTATTTTTGGTAGCAGTTGTCATTGTTGTTTTATCTGGCCTGGGCTGGATTCAAACCCGCCAACCTCAGTGTATGTGGCTGGTACCATAACCACTGTGCTATGAGCACCGAGCCTAGATTTTTTTTTTTTTTTCAGTATCTACTGTAGTAATAAAATCCTATGATTCAAGAACATCTACCTGAAGTTGAAGAAATAACAGGATCTGGATCTATCTCCCTGCTAAAAAACCAATTAGAAAAATAAACAAATAGGCTCCGCACCTGTGGCTCAATTGGCTAAAGCACCAGCCACATACACCTAAGGTGGTGGGTTCAAATCCAGCCCGGGCCCGCCAAACAACAATGATGGCTACAACCAAAAAATAGCCAGGCATTGTGGCAGGCGCCTATGATCCCAGCTACTTGGGAGGCTGAGGCAGGAGACTCACTTGAGCCCAGGAGTTGGAGGTTGCTGTGAGCAGTGAAGCCATAGCACTCTATCCAGGGGGAGAGCTTGAGGCTCTGTCTCAAAAAAACAAAAAAACAAAAAAACAAAAAAACAAAAAAAACAATGATGGCTGCAACCAAAAATAGCCAGGCATTGTGGCAGGCACTTGTGGTCCCAGCTACTTGGGAGGCTGAGGCAGGAGACTCGTTTGAGCCCAGGAGTTGGGGGTTGCTGTGAGCTGTGATGCCACAGCACTTTACCCAGGGGGATAGCTTAAGGCTCTGTCTCAAAAAAAAAAAAAAAAAAGAAAAAGAAACAAATAGATGACACACTAACTTCATACACTGGTCAAGTAGCATAGGACTGGAATATGATATCCTGCAAGATACATCCCAGACTATAAAACACAGATGTGCATACCAAGCAGAACATGGTGGTCTAACACATTGAGAAGACAGAAATGGGTATATATAAAATGTCCACAATAACTGAAAATTATGAAAAGAAGACAACTAAACAAAAAAAGCCCCAGAAATCTTCAAGAGAGTTTCCTCAAAACACATTGGTATATGGTGGTAGTCCATGAAGTCGGATAAACAACCAGGGAACTTTAAGCTGAATGGTTCTCAAAAGTTCAAACAGATGAGGGGAATCTGAGTTACTCCTAGCTAGAATGAAAAGCCCTGGAAACATTCATTAGACACTTCAGAATGGCCACATCTTAGTAGTGAACTAAACTACCCCTAAAGCAAAATCAGGGTTACTGCATGGAGTCAGGAGGCTCTGATTTCCAGCTTTTCCTCTTCTTACCTACTTAACCCTACATAAGTGACAAAACCTACCTTGTCAGACCTTCCCTAACAAAGTTTAAAAATTAGCTTCACAATAGACAGAGCATTTAAAACAACATTCTTTGTGATAAAAACACTCAACAAACTGTGAATACAGAGAATTTCCTCAGTCATCTATGAAAAACTCACAGCTACCAGCCTACTTTCAGCATGAAAGATCAAAAGTTTTCCCCAAATCAAAAATAAGGATGTCCTTCTCACCATCTCTATTCAACACTGTGCTGGAGGATCTAGCTAGAAAAATTAGGCAAGAAAATTAAATGAAAGACATCCATTTAAAAAGCAAGAAATAAAACTATATTTGCAGATGGCAATTTTTATATATAGGAAAACCTAAGGAATTCATAAAAATGTATTAAAACTAAGTAAGTTCAGCAAGGTTGCAGGATACAAGACCAATGTACAAAAGTCAGTTGTATTTCTACACAGCAGCAATGCGCAAATTAAGAAAACTATTCTTAAGGGCGGCGTCTGTGGCTCAGTGAATAGGGCGCCAGCTCCATATACTGAGGGTGGCGGGTTCAAACTCGGCCTCGGCCAAACTGCAACGAAAAAATAGCGGGGCGTTGTGGCGGGTGCCTGCGGTCCCAGCTACATGGGAGGCTGAGGCAGGAGAATCACCTAAGCCCAGGAGTTGGAGATTGCTGTGAACTGTGTGACGCCACAGCACTCTACTGAGGATGACAAAGTGAGACTCTGTCTCTACCAAAAAAAAAACCTCTAACAGATAACATAGGTGTAAATCACTGTGACCCAATTAGGCAATGGTTTCTTAGATATGACACCCAAAACACAAGCAATAAAATAAATTAAAAAATCAGTAAAATGGATATGATTTAAATTAAAAACTTATTCTTCAAAGGACACTATGAAGTGAAAAAGCTCATATAATGGGAAAAAATGTCTGCAAATCATAGATCTGATAAGAAATTTATATCTAAAATAACAAAGTACTGATACATGTTACAAAAGCGAAGTTCATCTGTGAAGCCAGTTACAAAGGACCATATATTGTAAGATTTTATCTACATACAGTGTTCAGAATAGACAAATCTAAGGAGACAGAGCGTACATTAGTGGCTGTCTAGGGATGAGGCTAAAAGGGTTGGAGGTTGACACCTAAGAGATACAGAATTCCCTTCAGAAGTAATGGAAAGGGAAAGATGCACAAATCTGTAAATATACTAAAAACACCGAACTGAGCTCGGCGCCTGTGGCTCAAGCGGCTAAGGCGCCAGCCACATGCACCTAAGGTGGTGGGTTTGAATCCCCAGCTCGGGCTCGCCAAACAACAATGATGGCTGCAACCAAAAAAAAATGGCCAGGCGTTGTAGTGGGTGCCTGTAGTCCCAGCTACTTGGGAGGCTGAGGCAGGAGACTCGCTTGAGCCCAGGAGTTGGAGGTTGCTGTGAGCGTGATGCCATGGCACT
>NW_003852613.1:160939-162265 GCF_000181295.1 Otolemur garnettii | reverse complement strand
GTGCCCGCCACAACACCTGGCTATTTTTTGGTTGCAGCCATCATTGCTGTTTGGCGGGCCCAGGCTGGATTTGAACCCACCATCTTAGGTGTATATGACTGGTGCTTTAGCCACTTGAGCCACAGGTGCCGAGCCAAGGTCCCGGAGATTAATGTGAGCTATGATGCCACAGCACTCAACCCAGGGCAACAGCTTGAGACTCTGTCTCAAAAGAAAAAAAAAACAAAAACAGTAACAACCCAGAAGAAGCCCAACATTGCCTAAAGGAAGATAACAAAATCTACAAACAATCCACAATATAAAATTCTATCCTAGGTCATAAAACAAGTCTCAATTAATTTAAAAGAACTGAAATCAGAATATGTTTTCTGACTGCAACAGAATTACTTTAGAAATCAATAACATAATCAGTTAATTAGAACTCACAAGGGCTAGGGGAAAAAGAAATCAACAACTGAAAAATATTGGTAAAACCCCAAAGTTTCTGGAAATTATAAACACCTCTAGATCAAAGTAGAAATCATAAGAGGAAATTAGAAAATATTTTGGACATGATTAAAAATAATCAAAATTTCTGAGATGCCTCTAAAGCAGCACTTAGAAAATTTATATCTTTAAATTCTTGTACTAGAAAGGAAGAAAGGGGCTTGGTGCCTGTAGTTCAAGTGGTTAAGGCGCCAGCCACTTACACCAGAGCTGGTAGGTTTGAATACAGCCCAGGCCTGCTGTAAACAAGGACAACTACAACCAAAAAAAAAAAAACCACAGCTAGGCGTTGTGGTGGGCACCTGTACTCCCAGCTACTTGGGTGGCTGAGGCAAGAGACTCATTTAAGCCCAGAAGTTTGAGGTTGCTGTGAGCAGTAACACCACAGCACTCTACCCAGGGCGACATAGTGAGACTCTGTCTCAAAAAAAAAAAAAAAAAAAAAAAAGGAGAGAATGACTTCCTCAGCAGTTATAGAGCCTCTTGGCACTCAACAAGTACCTGCTTATCAGAATTGAGGATTTTCACCTTAATCCTATATTTATCTGTCAGTTTACCACATGAATAAAAGTAATATTGAGGCTCTCTTGGCTATGTTTATAAGACACTAAGCCTTTTTCCAACATGCCAAGATACATGAGACCAGACAAATGTAAAAACAATTTTTAAAAAAATATACACATAGGCTCGGCGTCTATAGCGCAACTGGCTAAGGCGCCAGCCACGTACACCTAAGGTGGCGTTTGGCGGGTTCGAATCCCCAGCCCGGACCCGCCAAACAACAATGACGGCTGCAACCAAAAAATAGCCGGGCGTTGTGGCAGGCGCCTGTGGTCCCAG
>NW_003852613.1:159125-160692 GCF_000181295.1 Otolemur garnettii | reverse complement strand
ATATATATATATATACACACATAATCATGAAGATGAAATGCATAAATTTCAGCAACTAAAATTGATGTGGTAACTGCTACTGGTGGAAAAGTTTAGAGGCAATTACATCCCCAAAGAATCCAAACTGCAAACACAGACACCAAAAAAGCAACTCTGCAGTAAGCAGTCAGAAATAGAACATTTCTACCCTCTAGGGGAGCAGCAGCTAGTGATGCAGGCACCCACTGAGGGAAGACTGTGTGACGACAGGGGGACCAGGCAGCTACAGAAGAAAGACACACTGCTATGACATTGATCTTGGACTTCCAGCCTCCAGAATGGTGAGAAAATAAATTTGCGTTGTTTAAGTCACCCAGCTTTTAGTACTTTGTTATGGCAGCCCTACCAAATGTGGCATGACTACAGGTACAGACTCTCCTTCTGTCAATGTCTTCTTAAAATATTCTGGAGTTGATTTAATCACAATGGTTCTGGCAACATGAACACCTGCTGCCCACCCTCATTCTCTTGCCTCTCACTCTGTGGATGGCTCTTTTTAACATAACCTCACAAAGGAAAAGGAGAAAAGAAAGAAGATGGGAAATTTTCAGTTTCACAATGCTAGAAAAATGTCAACATCGTGATTTTTTACTTCATATTCAATCACTATAAAGGACAGACTGGATCACCATGAACTCCAGAAAGCCTACTGCCCTAAGTGCCTAACCACACATTCCTCCAGCAGTAGACTAGTGTTTACAAGCTCATCTTCTGGAGCACATAATTCCTAGCAGATGGAATTCAGAGGGATCAGCTTGTCCCTAAAGCCTCAGTGCCATTTAAACACCAGATTCATAGACAGCTAAGATACCTCAGGATTTTGGCATTCTAAGTGAAGAAAATAGAGAAGTTTTTTAAAAACACAGTGGTTATGGTGCCAGCCACACGCACCAAGACTGGAAGGTTCAAACCCACTCAGGCCTGCTAAAGAACAATAATAACTGCAACAAAAGAATAGCCAGGCGTCGTGGTGGGCACCTGTAGTCCCAGCTACTTGGGAGGCTGAGGCAAGAGAATCGCTTAAGCCCAAGAGTTTGAGGTTGCTGTGACACCATGGCACTCTACCACTCTACCAAGAGCAACATAGTGTGGCTCGGCGCCTGTGGCTCAAGTGACTAAGGCACCAGCTACATACACCTAAGGTGGCAGGTTCGAATCCAGCCCAGGCCCGCCAAAACAACGATGGCTTCAACCAAAAACAAAAATAGCCGGGCACTGTGGTGGGCACATGTGGTCCCAGCTACTTGGGAGGCTGAGGCAGGAGACTCGCTTGAGCCCAGGAGCTGGAGGTTGCTGTGAGCTGTGATGCCACAGCACTCTACCCAGGGGGATAGCTTGAGGCTCTGTCTCAAAAAAAAAAGAGCAACACAGTGTGACTCTGTCTCAAAACAAGACAAAAGGCTTGGCACCTATAGCTCAACCGGCTACGGCGCCAGCCACGTACACCTAAGGTGGCGGGTTCGAATCCCCAGCCCGGACCCGCCAAACAACAATGATGGCTGCAACCAAAAAATAGCCAGGCGTTGTG
>NW_003852613.1:149177-158783 GCF_000181295.1 Otolemur garnettii | reverse complement strand
GGCGGGTCCGGGCTGGGGATTCGAACCCGCCACCTTAGGTGTACATGGCTGGCGCCTTAGCCGGTTGAGCTATAGGCGCTGAGCCGAGACAGGGTTTCTCTTCTGTTATCCAGACTGGAGTGCAGTGGTGTCATTACATTTCAAGGCAACCTCAAACTCCTGGACACAAATGATCCTTCTGCCTCAGCTTCCAGAGTATCTGGGACCACATGCATGTACCACCACGCCTGGCTAATTTTCTTTATTTTCAGTATAGAAAGGGTCTCTGCTCTTGCTCAGGCTGGTCTCAAACTCCTGAGCTCAAGCAATCCTCCCGATTCAGCCTCCCAAAATGTTAGGAAAACATTTCAGAACACATGAAAAGGACTCTGATCAAAGCCTTCTGAGGGTGGAGAGAAGAATGGAATGGCAAAGGAATCCTTCCTATTTTGCAGCTCTGCCCAGGACTCTTCATGTCCCAGAACTGGAGGCCCCACTGGTTCTTTTTTTTTTAGACACAGGGTCTCACTTTGTTGCCCTTGGTAGAGTGCCATGGCGTCACAGCTCACAGCCAACTCCAGCTTTTGGGCTTAGGCAATTTTTTTGTTGCATTTTGGCAGGGGCTGGGTTCAAACCCGCCAACCTCGGTATATGGAGCACGGTGCCCAACTCACTGAGCCACAGGTGCCACCCTAGCTCCACTGGTTTGACACAGACCAAATGAGGAGATGAAGGAAAGGGTCACCAATTTCCTGAAGATAGAGGAAGAATAACTAGGCAGAGCCAGGAAGAAGGCTGAGAGAGGTGGCTCAGCAACATTCTGAAGACAGGTGAGAAGAAGGAAAGTAGAATAAGACCAGCAGGCAGACAAAATCAAACAGAGGAGTCCAGAAACCAATTCTATGGAGAGATCCCATAGAGAAGCCTTTTTCTTCTTGTCTATTTTTCTCCTCTCATCTTTGTCCCAGAAGGAAAGGATGAAAGACTGGGTAGAACCTGGTCCAGAGGGCTTCACAGAAGGTATCTCCTAGAGTGGGCTCCAAGTGAAGGGGTGGGGCTCACAGGTGGACCCCAGTCTAAGGCACAGCCCGGCAGGGAAAGGTCAAAGTTCACACATGGCTCTGAGGATAGATGCCCCAGGGTCTTGGATCTTGAACACTGCAGGAATCTGCAGATGGGATCTCACTGTCTGATTCAAGGAAAGAAGGATAAAGAAGACCAGATGGGAGACTGTCAGCAAGACTGACTGTTTACTGGTCACCTAAGCAACCAAATTAGGGGTGTTCTACCTGACCTCACACACACCAATTAGCAGTGGAAGTTCAATGCATGTTTTATGAATGGAAGAGTAAATTAAGCAATTAAAGAAAAAGCAAAATCCACTGAGTAGTGACAGGCTTTGTTTCACAACCTGAGACTAGAGTAGGCGACTGGAGTAAGCAAACACTACTGAGGCAGGTAGCACGGCAAAAGCAAAGGGCTGGGCCTTGTAGCTCACACCTGTAAACCTGGCACTCTGAGAGGTGAAGACAGGAGAATCCCTTGAGTTGAGGAGGTCAAGACCAGCCTGAGCAAGAGTGAGACTCCACCTGTACTAAAAATAGAAAAATTAGTCAAGTGTCGCGGCAGATGCCTGTAGTCCCAGCTAATGGGGAGACTGAGGCAGAAGGACTGCTTCAACCCAGGAGTCTGAGGCTGCTGTGAGCTAGGCTGATGTCATGGTACTCTAGCCTGGTCAACAGAGACTCTCTCTCTCTCTCTCAAAAAAAAGGGGGGGGGCAAAAGTAGGGAGGGTTATGATGTCATTGATGTACCTAAATCCCCCTAAAGGCAGGTCAGGATTGCTAAGTTACCGAAGTCTGAACTGAGCTGTCAGGTCTGAGTCAGCAAACTTAGCCTTTCCTGGGGTAACCCTATCTGGATCAAGCCCCTCTTAGTACTCTGATCCCTCTCTGGAAAAAGGGAAAGGGACAAGAGAAGCAAAGTGGGGAAGGGAGGAGGAGGAACTAGTTTTCAACACTCATGTCTCCCCTTAAGTCTCCATCTTTATTATCCCAGGTGGGTACTCAGAAATTCCTTTACTCATAAGAGTCTCAAGAATCTTCTTCTTAGGAATCTAGGGGCTTCTTGCCAATTATTTTAAAGCAGAGGAACATAGTAAGATACATGTTATAGAACTAAACAGTAACGGTGATGTCTAGGGCAATCAAGTCTCAAGATCCTAGATGAGGATGAGAGGAATTCACATATACTTGATGGTATCAGCCACCTACAGGAATCTCCTCTTTATAGTAAGCTGTTTCAGGAGTCTCCAAGACCACCAACATATGGTTGTACTCACGGCCTAATTTTATAGTGAAAGGACATTAACAAAGAAAAGGATACATGTGAAATCTGGAGAAACCCACGCCCAGCTTCCTATGTTCTCTCTATTCTGTAACGGTACATGCCAAGCCTGCTCCTTGCACGGCAGCAAAAAATGCAGTAACACATGTGCAATGTTAGTGCCTCGGAAAGTCCATTAGAAACTCAGTGCTTAAGGGGCTGGTCACATAGGTACCATCTGCCTTTCAATCAAGATTCACATAAGGAGGCTCGGCGCCCAAAGCACAGTTGTTAGGGCGCCAGCCACATACACCAAAGTTGGTGGGTTTGAACCTGACCCAGGCCAGCTAAACAACGACAACTGCAACAAAAAATAGCCAGGCATTGTGGCAAGTGCCTGCAGTCCCAGCTACTTGGGAGCCTGAGGCAGGAGAATGGCTTAAGCCCAAGAGTTTGAGGTTGCTGTGAGCTGTGATGCCACAGCACTCTACCAAGGGTGACAAAGTAAGACTGTCACAAAAAAGAAAAGAAAAAAAAAGGATTCCCTTAAGGAGAGAAGGTGTTCAGCACAGATCATATTGTTCATAAAAAGAATCTAGGCATGGTTAACTACGTTTATTAGTTAGGGAACTGAGGGAACTGTGTCTGTGCCAAGTTTCCAGATGCCAGCCAAGGGCCAACCTTATAAGCAAACCCTGGTAAACACAACAGCCTCAGACCTGCTCTGTTAACTCTTCTGCACAGACGTGATTGATTGGTAAATGTCATCAATGAGACTGAAGTAAGTGGCACTAAGGAGGTGTCAACATGACACTGTGTTGATTATAAAATATACTGCAATCTCTACAGTTGAAGTAGTTATGACAAGATACACAGCTAACAATGTTGCAATTACAGAACATTCCTTCCACTAGTGAACACAGCTGAAGAAATCAAGATGAGCTCAAGGTGCACTTTTCAGTTACTGAATGGGAAGGAGGGCTACCACTGCCAGAGCTGCAGGACCATCTCCTCAAAGGTCATCCATTTTCTTCACTCTCTTCTCTCTTTTCCCTGAATCCAACAATCAACCTTCTGATATGTTTTTGGTCCTCCTATTAATAAAAGAATGTGCTGACTAGTTGGCATGCATTTGATTTAATAAACCAGCACTACGGTCCATTAGTCAGGCTCATCTAACTTTAACAGTGATCATTCATTAGGTACCCAGCCTTTTTGTTGATTTTTACAAAACTCCTACCTATCTTGTTTTTTTTTTTTTTTTTTGAGACAGAGCCTCAAGCTGTTGCCCTGGGTTGAGTGCCGTGGCATTACAGCTCACAGCAACCTCCAACTCCTGGGCTCAAGCGAGTCTCTTGCCTCTGCCTCCCAAGTAGCTGGGACCACAGGCGCCCGCCACAACGCCCGGCTATTTTTTGGTTGCAGCCGTCATTGTTGTTTGGCGGGTCTGGGCTGGGGATTCAAACCCGCCACCTTAGGTGTACGTGGCTGGCGCCTTAGCCGGTTGAGCTATAGGCGCCGGGCCCCTATCTTGTTTTTGACAGGAAAAAACAGAGGGTCAGAGTAAGGAACTGACACACCCAGAGACACAATAGTGTATATCAGTTAATAAAGGGATTTAAATTCAGATGGTCCTATGTCCCTTGGCCAATTTTTTCTATTCTACTGTACTCCCACTTATATTTTTTTTAAAAAACAAGAGTCTTGCTGAGCACAGTGGCTCACACTTGTAATCCCAGCACTCTGGGAGGCTGAGGCAGGTGGACTGCTTGAGCTCAGGGGTTCACGGTGAGCCTGAGCAAAAACAAGAGCAAGACCCCACAGCTAAAAAATAGCCAGGCGTTGTGGTGGGTGCCTGTAGTCCCAGCTATTCAGGAGGCTGAGGCAGGAGGATCACTTGAACTGAAGAGTTTGAGGTTGCTGTGAGCTATGATGCCATATCACTCTACCAAGGGTGACAAAGTGAGATTCTGTCTCAAAAAAATAAATAAAAATAAGTAAAACAGAGTCTTACTCTGTTGCCCAGGCTAGAGTGCCACGGTGTCAGCTTAGCTCACAGCAACCTCAAACTCCTGGGTGGAGGTGATCCTCCTGTCTCAGCCTCCTGAGTAGCTGGGACTACAGATGCCAGCCACACACCTGGCTAACTTTTCTATTTTTAGTAGAGATGGGTCTTGCCCTTGCTGAGGCTGCTCTCAAACTCCTGAGCTCAAGTGATTCCCCTGTCTCGGCCTCCCAGAGTGCTAAGATTACAGGCATGAGCCACCGTGCCCGGTCAACTGTACTCCTTCTTTCACCAGAAGTCAGGCTGACATCAATCTTCCAGGACCCACTTACCCAGCAGATAAGTGATAAAATCAAATTTGAGAATCTCCAAAGCCAAAGACCAGATCACTCGCTCTGTCAAAGTGCCTAAAACAGCTTTTCATTTTCCCCCCTCACCAGAGCTCCCAAACCAAATTTAGTCGTGGTTCTAAAGTCTTTTTTCTTTCCATGATCCCAGGCATACCCTTGAACTGCCTTTCACCTTTCTTCCAAGATAAGGATTCCTCTGGCACCCGTTCTCTTCTCTCTTCTGAAGCAATCCTGAGTTCACTTCGCTGCACAACGACAGTTCACTCCCTCTTCCCTGCCACTATCTTCTCCAAATGCACAACCTTTTACCCAATCTAACGCCCCCAGCCTTGTAAAATAACAATGCGCAGTCGGTTTTCGGTTTAGAAAGCACTTTCCCGCAGTGTTTCCCCTGCCCGCCACCACAATCTGCTTAAGAGAGCAAAGCAACCTAAAAGAAAGACATCTCCCCAAGGTCACGGGATTAAACACCAAGAAAAATAGGGACCAGAGCCCCTGGTTTTGAATTCTGGTCTTCGGCTGATCCCAATGCGCCCCATTGGCGCCCACGTTCCAGCCCCGACGATGTCACGAGACGCTACCTCGGCCAGTAGGTCACATCCCTCCCACGCCCACCACCTGCAGCACCCCCGCTTGCCCCGCCGACCCCTCCCCCACGGCCCCTCTCTTCACTACCCCCGTTTCCCCACGAGTCTCACCTTGCCTTGTCTGCCTGACATAGCAGACAAGCCCCCTCCCATCACAGGCAGCTCGCGACCCCCGACTCCGGCTCCCACGGACCCTCGCCCTGCCTTCCCGCTTCGCCGCCGCAAGCCCCTCCTCCTGTCAGCCCGCGGCCGAGCCCGCCAAGCTCACCTTCTCCAACGATGCTGGTCTCTGTACCGCCAAGGAACGGGCCAGTGACAGGACCGTGTTAAAATAGAAACCCCGCGAGGCGCTGGAGCTGGAGCCGGAGCCGGAGCCGGCGCTGCCGCTGCCGCTTCCCCTGGCCCCGGCCGCCGCCATCATCGCGCGCGCCGCGGCGCAGCCCGCCGGCTCCCCGCACCTGACCTGCGAGCTCTGAAGCTCACTGCGCAGGCGCAGCTGCATCCGCCTTCCCCGTCACGTGACCTTTCGGTTTCCCTCACTGGGTAGGGCGGGGCCGCGGGGGGCGGACCCACTGCCTCAGGAGGTAGGGAGGCCGAGCTGCAGACTGCGGTTGCTCACGCCGACGTGTTCGCGTCCCGTGGTCCTGCGCGATAGTAGGCCCCGGGGGCGGGCCTCCCTGCCCACGACCTATGGAGGGAGCTCGCGTGGCTACCGCGGGGCCGACGGGTGCGGCGAGACGCTAGGTGGCCCGCAGACGTGCTGCTGCTTCCATCTTCCGAGACTGAGACCATGTCGGCCTACCCTAAAAGCTACAACCCGTTCGACGACGACGTGGAGGACGAGGGCACCCAGCCGGCCCCCTGGAGGGACGCCCGCGACTCCTCTGACGGGCCCACAGAGCCCGCGGACAGGCAGCAGTACCTGCGACAGGAGGTG
Source organism: Otolemur garnettii (assembly GCF_000181295.1). NCBI lineage: Eukaryota > Metazoa > Chordata > Mammalia > Primates > Galagidae > Otolemur > Otolemur garnettii. The sequence goes on along the minus strand of NW_003852613.1, from coordinate 152,600 downwards.
CTGCGCAGGGCCGAGGCTACTGTCGCCAGCACCGGCAGGTCCCTGTCGCTGGTGTACGAGTCCGAGAAAGCCGGGGTCGCCACTTCCGAGGTGAGCTTGGGGCGGGCTAGTCTGGACCGGTCGGCCTTTGTTTTCTCAGATAGGGGTGAAAAATGTTCATGATCTTCTTCGAGAATTCTTGAATTGCCTGGAATGGGTTCTTGTATTTCAGGGACTTGATGAGTCACTAAGTAATATTTAGTTAAGTATGTAAAGAGACGTGCAACTGGAGTGCTTGAAGGAGGCAGTTCATCGCGGGAATCTAACGTAGCTAGTACTATCGACTGAATTTTTTTCCCCCTTATGCCTCGGTCAGACAGAGGTAAGTTGGGGTTTTGGTTGGTTGGTTTTTGTTTCTCGAGAAGAAGTCTCACTCTGTTGCTCTAGGCTAGAGTGAAACCTCAAACAGCAACCTCGAATTCCAGGTTCAGGATATCCTCCTGCCTCAGCCTCCCAAATTGCTGGGACTACAGGTACCTGCCACACGTCTGGCTAGTTTTTCTATTTTTAGTAGAGATGGGGTCTCATCCTTGCCCAGGCTGGTCTGGAACTCTTGAGCTCCAACGATCCTCAAATCTGGGCGTCCCAGAGTGCTGGGATTACAGGCATGAGCCACCACACCAGGACCAGAGGTAAATTCTATACTATATTCTGTCCAGGTGAGTAAAAATTCTGGGCCTGAGTTAGGGAAATATGGAGGGTTTGTTCTGGCCATCTCTTCCCAGAGTGACGCAGAAAGTGTAAGGACTCTGCTAATGCAAGTGTCAGGTGATGCCCTGAAACATCAGAGCAAATGGTCTTCCAGTTCTTGCCATATGATTGACAACTTCTCCACCTCCCCAGTAAGGGTGTTGTCTGCCAGGACAGCTGCTGAGTTAGCCAGCGCTTGAGTTTGGTTGAGTCTAAGGCCTTACCTTTATTTCCCAAGTTCTAAATAGTGGGTAGGTGGAGACAGTCTGTTGCTCCAATTCAGTTTTGTCAGTTGTTTCCATCTGTAGAAGATTTAAGAAAATTGGACCTTAAGTGAGAATTATAACACCACATCCTTTTTCTTTAGCCTACTAATGAAACATTTTTGTTGTTGGGCAGAGAGTAAAAGTTTAAAAAATGTAATAGATTAGTGATATTATCAGCTAAGAGAAATTAAGCTTAAGCATTTTGTAGCTTTGAAATGTAATATTTAAAGTTAAAGAATTGTCTTTTTCCTTGAGTCCATTCTTAACACTTCTGTCTGGCACTGTTCCTTCTGACCAGACCTGAGGTGTATTTGATTAAATTGTCATGTAGTCATCTTCTTGTAGTCATGTAGTCATTGCTTCTTTCGTGGTTATTTTGTTTCCTTTTTATGTGTCCCTCATTGACTCATCTTCCCCTCTTCAGCCTCATCCAGGAAGTTTTGCATCTCATACCTATTGGATTCTTGTGTTTCAGTCTAAATAAAAACTCTTGACTTGGATTTGGGAGGATTGCCGGAGGTTTTAGGATTCTGACAAGTGTCATTTGATTGAGGAAGGAAACCAACTAAGAAGACTAGTGTTACACAGACATCTTCAGAAACTGGAAGAACAGGCCGGGCATGGTGGCTCAGGTCTGTAGTCCTAGCACTGTGGGAGGCCGAGGGGGTGAATTGCCTGAGCTCAGACGTTCAAGACCAGCTTGAGCTGGAGTGAGCCAGAGTGAGACCCCATCTCTACCAAAAATAAAAAAGCTGGGCATTGTGGCAGGTGCCTGTAATCCTAGCTACGTGGGAGGCAAAGGGCAAGAGAATTGCTAAAGGAGGAAAGAAAAAAAACAAAAAACTTAAAACGAAAATAAGTGAAAGCCAGCTGAAATTGAAAGCAAAATTAAAAAAAAAAAAAACTGGGAGAACAAATGAAGTAGGAAATCAGAGTGATACCAAGTAGGTCATTGTGGTGTAGGATAAACTTGACTCTGGCTTTTAAGGCAGAGGTGTAGACAGGAGGCGTGAGAATGGGGGATGTTCCCAAGGAAGAGAAGAGACTATACAAAGACATTGGTCCGGCATAAGAATTCCTGGGCTCCTGAGTAGAGAAGTGATGGGCCAGATGTGTTAGAGGAAAGGGGCTGGGGGAGGTAGCTTAGGAGGCTTTGGAGTTCAGAGGGAAAGGTCTGGTATCATAACTTCGGAGAGGCAAAAACAAAATAGCACTGAGTTGTTTGGTACAGATTATGGTGACATGCCCCATGCCCCAGGGTGCCCCCAGAGGTTTTTCTATGCAGCAAAGGCAGTGGCACCGCAGGCCTGTGAGGCTTGGCCTGCCTAAGCCAGGCGTTGCTCTTACAGGTACAGTGTGGCCATGACTGGGCCAGTGAAAGTGTCTCTCATCAGTGTGCTTACGTGTTGAACTTCTCCAGGACCAGCACCCCACCCCATGCCATATTTTAAAGCTATTTTTCAGCCACTCTGATTACTGTTGTATTCCCTTTGGTGTTGGGATAGGGATAAAGGGTAGGTGAGCTCCTCTGCCCTCAGTGTGGTTCCTCACAGACCTGCTATCTGCACAACTTGGACAGTGCCTACCAGATACTTAGTATTGTGAAACATACTAAAACATGAGAGATTCGTATTAAAGATCAGGAGTTTACAAATAATACTAGGTTGGGAGGATCATAATTCAGTCCCAGCTTGGCAAGAGTAGAAAAATTACTCAATCATCTCTAGTAAAGGAGAACTGCCCTTGTCCTAATGTGAAACCTGGGAAGGTTTGTTTTTCTCAAAGGCTCTGACGGTAAGTCATGACCACCAGAGAACAGAGGAGAAATGGGCAGGTCCAACCCAACTGACCTGCTAAACAATTGACAGAAATACACAGAGAAGTGTAGGCTACTCATCAGCTCTCCTGTTTGGTAAGTGTGGTTTTTTTTTCTTGGTTTTCTTTTCCTGAGAAAAGAGAGGGTCCTGTCACATGGTTCAAAATTCAAAACAAAAAGGGCCAGGTGCAGTGGCTCACATCTGTAATCCTAAAACCGGGAGGCTGAGGTAGGAGGATTACTTGAGGCCAGGAGTTGGAGACCACCCTGAGCAACATAGTGAGACCCCATCTATATAAAAAATAAGAAAATTAGTCAGACGTGGTGGTGGTGGGTACCTGTAGTCCCAGCTACTCGGGAGGTTGACAGAGGAAGATCACTTGAGCCTGGGAGTTTGAGGTTGCAGTAAACTATGATCAAGCCACTGCACTCTATTTGGAGCAACAAAGTAAGACCCTGTCTCCAAAAAAAAAAAAAGCATACACAAAAAACACAGAAGGATATACTGTTTTCTCCCACTCCTCCTTCTGCCCCTAAGGCAACCAGTTACCATCTGCTCCTTCAGTGTCCTTGTGGAGTTACTCTGTGGATAAAGACATGGGTTTTTTCCTT
>NW_003852613.1:134794-147887 GCF_000181295.1 Otolemur garnettii | reverse complement strand
GCCTCCCAAGTAGCTGGGACTACAGGCGCCTGCCACAACGCCCAGCTATTTTTTGGTTGCAGCTGTCATTGTTTGGTGGGCCCAGGCTGGATTCAAACCCGCCAGCTCAGGTGTATGTGGCTGGCACCTTAGCCACTTTAGCCACAGGCACCGAGCCACCAATTCTAATTTTTAAAACTGAGGCAGAGGAGTACATGGCAAAAGAAAAAAAGAAATAAGGAATAATAGTAAAAGAAAATAGAGTCCCATTGGGGGAGAGGTTGGGTGTTCTTAGAGACAGCTTAACGCTTGAATGTTGGGTGGTGATTTCTCACGGGGAGAGAAGGACAGCTTGGCCGCGAGTGCAGGCTCGCTCCTATAATAGTATGAAAGCAAGAAACGACTACATGTAGCATGTAGCAGCAAAATGTCTTTATTCTTGACACTTTATAGTAAACTGATAACGTACACCACATTGATCAATAATCCTAACATCCTCTATTTTTATCTTAAACTATAGAAAAGAAATAACCATTTTAAGAACTGGCCTCAGGCTATTCCTCTCTAAAGACCTAAAACAGCTATAGTTATCTGACTTCTATTGTTAAAGTTAAAAGTCAGGATAAACAGGGAGTAAAACCTTTTCTTCCATGTACTCAATTAAATTTCCAAGAAACGGCTCCATGACTGTTTTCTCATGGTTTGGAGGCCCCGCTGTTATGGTGGAGTTTTACTCACATCATTACTGATGGAGTTTTTCTTTTCGCTCACACCAACCTTTGAGTCATGTCCCCTGCACAGATGGGCCATTTCAACCCTTATCTGGGAGGCTGACTTGACTGCACAGTCGGAGTTCCATGTAGAAGGCTGTTTAAGCCTTGCCTGCAGGCCCCCACTGTGCTTTCCCAGGTTGCTTAGGCCTCGACATGAGTCTTTTCCCGCAGTTTCTGGAATTAAAAGAGCACATTTCATTTAATTTTGTGGGAATTCATCCCACAGTTGAGCTGCCTTGGACACAGCTGCTGCCGTAGAAGAGTAGCTCACAAACTTTGGGAAGCAGAGGCAGGAAGATTATTTGAGGCAAAGAGTTTGAGATCAGCCTGGGCAACACAGCAAGACCCTGTGTCTACAAAATACTTTTAAAGGGTAGCGCCTGTGGCTCAAAGGAATAGAGTGCCGGCCCCATATGCGAGAGGTGGCAGGTTCAAACCCATCTCTGGCCAAAAATTAGTAGAGTGTGGTGGCATGCACCTGGAGTCCCAGCTACTGAAGAGGCTGAGGCAGGAAGATCACTTGAGCCCAGGTTACAGAGAGCTATGATAGCAATACTGCACTCCAGCCTAGGTGACTGAGTGAGACCACTTAGCTAAGCATTTTGTAGCCATCTCTAAGAACATAAATAGCATTTTAGGCCGGTATGGTGGCTCTTGCCTGTAATCCTAGCATTCTGGGAGACCGAGGCAGCTGGATTTGATTGAGCTCAGGAATTTGAGACCAGCCTGAGCAAGAGCAAGACCTCGACCTCACCTCTACTAAAAATAGAAAAACTAGCCAGGTGTTGTGGTGGGTACCTGTAGTCCCAGCTACTTGGGAGACTGAGGGAAGAGGATTGCTTGAGCCCAAGAGACTGAGGTTGCTGTGAGTTATAATATAATGATGCCATGGCACCTATTAAGGACAATAGACTGAGACTCTGTCTCAAAAAAAAAGGCATTTTATTTTATTTTATTTTATTATTTTTTTAATACTAATCAAGTGCAGTAGTAAGAAGGGAGGAAAGAGTAGAACAAGGAGTTCAATCTCTGATGGTGAACAATCAAGTGAGATAACTCAACTACCTTTGGACCAGCCAGAAAAAAGGCATTTTAAAACCAGACTTTTGGATTCACTCTATACTCTTATCTGTGTAACCCTGTGCAGATGGTTTTATACACTTTTCTACCACCCTGGTGAAGGAGATTCTACTTCCCCTTTAACAGCCAAGCCAAGAGATGACGTTTTCTAGAACCCAGGAGCTCACTTCAGAAGGTGTCCAGCAATAAGCATTAGACCAGAGCCCAAATGGCTGGTCCAGCAACATCCATGGAAAGTGTCTTCACCACTAGGAGTGTTCTGAATTTTGTTTTGTTTAAGGCAATGTCTTGCTCATTCGCCTGGTTAGTGTGCAGTGGCTTGATCACAGCTCACAGCAGCCTCAAACTTCTGGGCTCAAGTGATCTTCTGTAGAGTGTTGGGTAGAGTTTGGACATGATACGCCACCGGCACATCCTCCACATGATCTTGTGGGGCTCACTCATCTTATCTGTGTTTTTCTAGCACTCAGCAGCCACCCTAAGCATTTGGTTCAAAGAGGCAGATGAGAGAAAGACACCCCTCGCATCCCAGGAGCAGAGTCCATTGAAGTGATCTACTTAGGGTTTCCCCGTAACTTAGAGTAGACGCGTTGCCTGCGTGGTATTTTGTTTTCTGGGAAGCTAGTATGGAGTAGCCCTCTCCAAATAAGGGGCTGTACTGACCAGAGCCGCCCCTCTGAGGCTGCCTGTGGTGATTGTGCTGCACACAGAGTTCTTAGCAGAAGCTGACAGAAAGGGACAGAAAGCTGCTAGATAAAGTAATTCCCCAGATGGGTAAATGTCAGCAATGAAAGAGGAGCAGTCTCTTACCCATTTCTCACTGTCTATCTCCACACTGCCCAGCACATCTTTTATGTACTACATGCTCCCCAAACAGTTGCCAGATATATAAATGACCTGCAGAAGATTGCTTGGAAGTAGAGGCAAGATTGTGGGGAGAAGAACGCATGGCTCTGGGTACGCGGGCTGCTTCTGTTGGGGAAGAAGGACTGTGCTAGAAAAGTAGTATCGGATCATGTCTTCACCACTAGGAGTGTTCTGGATTTTGTTTTGTTTGAGGCAGAGTCTTGCTCATTCACTTGGTAAGCGTGCAGTGGCGTGATCAGCAGCCTCAAGCTCCTGGGCTCAAGTGATCCTCCTGCCTCAGTCTCCTGAATAGCTGGGGCTGCTGGAGCCTATCACTATGGCTGGCTAATTTTTTCTGTTTTTAGAAGAGATGAGATCTTGGCTCCCGTAGCACAGTGGTTGTGGTGCCAGCCACATACACCAAGGCTGGCAGGTTCAAACCCAGCCTAGGCCAGCTAAACAACAATGACAATTGCAAAAAAAATAGCTGGGCGTTGTGGTGGGCACCTGTAGTCCCAGCTAGTTGGGAGGCTGAAGCAAGAGAATTGCTTAAGCCCAAGAGTTTCAGGTTGCTGTGAGCTGTGATATCACAGCACTCTACTGAGGGCAACATAGTAAGACTGTGTCTCAAAAAAAAAAGAGAGAGAGAGACATGGTCCTGTTTTCCACTCAGGCTGGTCTCAAACTCCTCAGCTCAAGCAGTCCTTCTCACTAAGCCACTGTGCGCAGCCTGGATTTAGCCTTTTGACTAGTTTTTAGTAAACCATCAGTGATTGAGTTATAGGCCATTGATTCCTAGGCACATTTGCTGGTTCCTTGGCTGTAAAGGTCACCTTGTGAGGGTAGTTAGTGTTAAGGCAGACTGGCCTCTGTCTATTACTTTTACCCCTTCTCAGCACATCTGTTCATGCTGATGGCCACCATGTCCAAGGTGCTTCCTTTGCCAACTAGATAACATGCTGTGGGAAGCTGAGAAGCTGTTCTCCAGCCTTCGCCTCTGAGGTAGTGGTTATGAGAGTTCTAAGTTTTGCTTGGAGGTGTTAGGGAGTCCACAAGACCACCCTCAGGTTCTGTGGTGACTAGGAGTACTCTGAGAACTGTTACACTCACAGTGATGGTTTATTACACAAAAGGATACAGATTAAAATCATCAAAGGAAAAAGGTGCAGAGGGCAGAGTTCAGGGGAGACCAGGCATGAGCTTGAAGTTGTGCCCTCCCAGTGGGGTTATGTGGAGAACACTTACTTCCAGCAATGATGCGTGACAACAAACACACAGTATTGCCAAGCACGGAAGCCCACTCAAGCCTGGTGCCCAGAATTTTTTTCAGGAGTCTAGCACCAGCATGGCTGAGTTTTGTCTCCAGCCCCTTCTGAACTCAAGCTGATACCACATAGCCCAAGGTCCCTATCATAAGTCTTGCTGTTAGCATAAACTATCTGGCCTGGCCTAACAGCTCATTAAAACAAGGACACTCTTATCAGACAGGGTATCCCAAAGACAAGGGCCAGGCCTTTCTTTGCAGTATGAAGTGGGTCCTGAGTTGGTCCTTTATTCAGCCCCAGGTCAGCCTGCACACAAGCAGTGAGGGCCCCAGCGAGCTCTCCCACCATTACACTCCGCAGTTTTTTTGGCACTTAAGACCTTGCATTTCTGACCCACTCAGTGCTGTGACTGAGCATGCTCCAATTTCTAGGTTCAGCTCAGCAGTCCCAGATTGACCTCCTCCTGCTTATTAGTCCATATCTGAGTTTAATTGCAAGTGCAGGAACTTAGGGGTACTCACCAGGGAGGCTACAAGACCATCTGCAAGATGTGTTGGGATCTTGTGGTCACTGCCACCTCTCCAAGGCCTTGGCATCCTGTCTCTTGAGTGTTTCCTGCTCAATCCTGCCAGTATCGCCACCCTCACCCCCAGCCATCTGCCTCACCACACAGTTCCACTTCCCCTTTCAGTTCCTGCAGCTGCCCCAGGCCCAGCCTCTTACCGCCTTGGCTTCTTAACTTTGAATCTCTCCTCAGACCTCAGCAGGAGGCTTCCCTGACCCCCTTAAACCAGGCCACCAAAAATCTCTGCAGGGTGGGGAGTGTGTGCAGAGTAGTGGGGGCGGGGCTTCTCTTCTGCTTCCCCCACGAAACTGTAAGCTCCATGAAGCAAGGACCCATCTGCCCTCCTTAGATTCCCAGCACCGCAGTGTCGTCAACAAATTAAAAAAACAGGCTTGGCGCCTTGTGGCTCAAGTGGCTAAGGTGCCAGCTACATACACCTAAGGTGGTGGGTTCGAATCCAGTCTGGGCCCGCCAAACAACAATGATGGCTGCAACCAACAACCAAAAAATAGCCGGGCGTTGTGGTGGGCGCCTGTGGTCCCAGCTACTTGGGAGGCTGAGGCAGGAGACTTGCTTGAGCCCAGGAGTTGGAGGTTGCTGTGAGCTGTGATGCCATGGCACTCTACCCAGGGCGACAGCTTGAGGCTCTGTCTGAAAAAAAAATAAATAAATAACAGCAGGTTGACCTTCACTCCTCTTGCCCTCTGTTTGACTGTAAGCAACATCAGGATGGAGATTTTAGGTTATTTTGTTCACCCTGGATCCCTAGCACCTAGAATGTATCTGGTAGAGAGTGAGGACTAGTGACATCTGTGGGCACAGATCTTACTACACCCCGTCATTGTGTGTGTGTGTTTTTCCAAAGAGAACCTGCCAGCAAGGATTCCCTGATCTCAGCAAGGCCCACGGTACCCTTGGACATGACCTATGCAGTGCATATCCTCACAACATCCTTGTCTTGTCTCCTGCTTCCCCGGCATTGTCAGAGATCCTTCTAGCTGACAAAAGCCACAAGCCACAAATTGAGAAACTCCTTTCTCTGTGCAGTCAATCTCCTGGCTTTTTTTTTTTTTTTTGTAGAGACAGTCTCACTTTATCGCCCTTGGTAGAGTTCGTGGCATCACACAGCTCATAGCAACCTCCAACTCCTAGGCTTAAGTGATTCTCTTGCCTCAGCCTCCAGAGTAGCTGGGACTACAGGCTCCTGCCACAAGTCCCGGCTATTTTTTGGTTGCAGTTTGGCCGGGGCCGGACTTGAACCTGCCACCCTTGGCATATGGAGCCAGCACCCCCCCACTCACTGAGCCACAGGTGCCACCTCCAGGTTAATTTTTGGAAATTCTTTTTGGGGCTCAAGGAAGTAGGGGGAAATCACCCGTAATGCTTAGCAATCACCGGAGCTAAGTAAGCACTTTGGCGTGTGCATTCTTTATACTGAGGGCACTCTCTGGAGCTTGCTACCCTTAGCAAGCTTACATAGCCACCCTTTCCCTTCAGGGACCTCACTCTCCTGGTGACAGATGAAGATGTGCCATGGCTCTACTTCTAGGGGATGGGAATGCAACTTGGGACCTGGAGCATTTGAGTCCTGTCTTTGTGACAGGGAGCTGCAGGCACCTGCCCAGCCTGGACTTAGAGACTGTCAGCATACTCTTTCCTGGTGCTCCTGCTGATGCTTAGCCAAACTCTCCTTCTTCCTTGTTGGTTAGAACTAGGTCACAAGCACATTGAGTCTAGTCATTTCCTCTGCCTGCTGGGGGTGGGTTTTAGCGGAAGAAACTCTTCTTCCTTTGCTGGCCTCATGACCGCCAGTGAACACTAGCTACCAGCACACAGAAACTTCAGAAAGCAGAGCAGCACTCACTCTTCTGGCCCTCCAGCCTCATATGCACAGCAAGCCAACCTCATGTGTTTCTCTGAGCTTCCATCAAAACATCTAAGATGACTATGAGCATAGTAAAACAGACTCTTTGTGAATTTGAGAGAATGTGTCATTTACGAATAGAAGAAAATAAGATCTCATTCCAGACTGGGGAAGGTTTTATCAACTACTTGTTACTGTGCAGCTCTCCAAATTGAGATGGGGAGGCTGAGGTGAGAAGGTGCGTGAGTGATGGGAAGAGCACGCTGTCAGAGATGCAGAGGACCACCCTTCTGGTGTGGCAGCAGAGCCTCGGTCACACTCAGACCCAACTGCACCGAGTGTCTTTCCAGCTTCAGACTCTATTATCACCCATAGCCTATGAAACAAGCTGGGACTGCACTCTTAGTAATACATCAACCCCCAAAATACCTGGATGGGGCAGCACCCGTAGCTCAGTGGGTAGGATGCTAGCTACATACACCGAGGCTGGCAGGTTCGAACCTGGCCCTGGCCTGCTAAAACAACAAAGACAATTACAACAAATTAAAAAAAAGATAGCCGGGCATTGCGGCAGGTGCCTGTAGTCCCAACTACTTGGGAAGCTAAGACAAGAGAATCGCTTAAGCCCAAGAGTTTGAGGTTGCTGTAAGCTGTGACACCATGGCACTCTACCCAGGGTGACAGAAAATCATTTTAATCCCAACTTATAGCTCTGTCTGGTTCCAGAAAAGAGCAGTATGGACATGAGATGATAGACTTGTTTTGTTTGGATCTTTTCTTTTTGAGATAAGAGCTCACTCTGTCGCCCTGAGTCTAGTGTTATGACATCGTAGTTCACAGCAACCTCAAACTCTTGTGTTCAAGCAGTCCTCTTGCCTTGACCTCCCCAGTAGCTGGGACTACAAGCCTGCACCACTATGCTCAATTAGTTTTTCTATTTTTAGTAGATACAGGGTCTCATTCTTGCTCAGGCTGGCCTCAAACTCATGAGCTCAGGAGATTCAGCCTCCCAGAGTGCTGGGATTATAGGCATCTATCTACTGAAACTCCAAGTATTAATACATTAATGGCTCTCTCCTTTATCTTGTGAAAATCAGCCCTTGCAAGATTTTCTTGACATATTTAAGGACACAGTTGAGAAAATTTTTTTTTTTTTACTTAGCAATGTTTGTTCAGTCATGTCTCATGAGCTGCTGAAGAACATAAAGATTCAAAGCTGGCTTGGTGCCTATAGCTCAAGTGGCTAAGGCGCCAGCCACATACACCAGAGCTGGTGAGTTTGAATCCAGCCCAGGCCTGCCGAACAACAATGACAACTACAACTAAAAAATAGCTGGCATCTGTGGCAGGCACCTCTAGTCCCAGCTACTTGGGAGGCTGAGGCAGGAGACTCGCTTAAGCCCAGGAGTTGGAGCTACAAAGTTGAACAGTTCTGAGTTCATTTCTAATGAGAGTTAAACAAAGCTTTATAGTAAATTCAACCAATATTTCAGCTTTTTGTCTATATGTTACGTTTTAAAATTTTAGCCTCTTGTTACCTTGAGTTCCTGAAGGCTCTAAAGACCTTCCACCAACACCTTTTATGTCATTTATATCTAAAATGGGCTCCAACAACCATATATAGTTTCATTTTTGCCCTTCAGATTTTGAGGTGTTTGTTTAAATTTTTTCATATCTTTGTTTTTGGGTATTAAGAAAAAAACATTTCTTGGCTAAGTGCCTGTAGTACAGTGGTTATGGTGCCAGCCACATACACCAAGGGTGGCAGGTTTGAACCTGGCTCATTCTACCTAGACAACGACAGCTGCAACAAAAAATAGTGAGGCGTTGTGGCGGGTGCCTGTAGTCTCAGTTACTTGGGAGGCTTAGGCAAGAGAATCACTTCAGCCCAAGAGTTTGAGGTTGCTCTGAGCTGTGATGCCATGGTGCTCTACCCAGGGCAACATAGTGAAACTATCTCACAAAAACAAAAACATCTCTAAAGGGTATTTACATAGTTAACATGATTGCTGAGCCAAAGGGAGATGGATGGATAGAAGATTTAGAGGAAGACAGGCAAGGGCAGAGCTGCCTCATGGAGTAGGAAAAACAAAACTCGAGAGTCTTGTGGCTGTAGTAACAGCTCACAGCCAGGGGACTTGGCAGATGGCTATCTGTAAATCCTGAGAGGAGGTGAAGGAAGGTGATGGTGTTGCTGTCTGGTGTGTTTGTGTCCATGAGCCAGAACCATTAGCCTGGGAGGAGTCAAGCCCAGACCGGCCCCCTCACGGTATCACTCACATATCCCCTGGGCACATTTGCTGTGAGCAGCTGCTAAGTGAGGCCCTGGAGACTCAGCAGTGAGCAAAGCAAGACTTTGGGAAAACAAAAGCAGGGAGAGGATGGAGCACCCTGGGCTATTGGAAGAAGTCCTGCCCTAGAGATGATATTTGGGAAGCCTTCTCTGAGGAAGTGGCCTTGGAATGGAGACCATAGTTATATATAGGGGTAGAGTAGAGCACCAGAACCAGAGGACAGTACCAGGTCTAAGTCCATGAGAGTTCCCACGGTTGAGGGGCTAGAGCGAGTTTGCTGCCAGTCAGGTCCTGAACTCTGAGCCCCACAGGCACACTCCCATCCATCTTGGCGGAGTTGTGTTTCCCTTCTCAGGAAAGGGTCTTGAGAAGGGTCCTGCTTGAGGAAAGCAAGTGAGGTAAGGCAAGGAGTGTGTTGTCAGAAAGGACAGTGTGCCCTTTACCTGTGATGGCCTCTGTCTCTGAATGTGCTTCCGAGGGTTTATGAAGTATCTTCTAGGTGCAGTTCTCTATAAGGTTGGAGGAGAATTATAAAAAGGTGTAGTGCCACTGCCTCTTGATTTCCCCAGGAACTTGTCCGGCAGCGAGGAGTCTTAGAACGTACAGAGAAGATAGTGGATAAGATGGACCAGGATTTGAAGACCAGCCAGAAGCACATCAACAGCATTAAGAGTGTGTTTGGGGGGCTCGTCAATTACTTCAAGTCCAAACCTGCAGAGACGCCACCTGAACAGAATGGCACTCTTACCCCCCAAGCCAGCAACAGGTGAGTGGGAATATAAGTAGCAGAAGTGTGCGTTAGTGTGAATGGTCAAGGTTTTCAGTCTGTGTTAGTGCCTTAAAGGGATCCAGAAACTCCATAAGTTACTCAGCAGGAGGGATTCATCTTCAAACATTTTGAAATGAGAAACTTTTCTCCCCTTCTCTCAACTGCATTCATTTGGTTGTCATCTAATCTATAAATTCTGTGTCAATTGAGTCTTAAGGAAATTGCTACTCCAATAATTGTTACCTCTGTACAGTAGCACCTCCATAGTTGACCACCTCCTTACGTTGACCTGATTTTCATAGATGGCCATGCACCACATGTACGTGTCAGCACAGCAGGCCTGATTCCTTGTGTTGACCACGTCTGTGTGTTGACCAGTTGGTTATAGTCCCTTGGGGGTCGATTCCCAGAGATTCTGCTGTATTAAGTTTTCATATCTAACTTTTTCCTGTCTAATCCAGTTTTCCCATTGATTTTCTTTCTTTCTTTCTTTCTTTTTTTTTAATTTTAAGACAGTCTTATTATGTCACCCTCGGTAGAGTGCCCTGGCATCACCAGCTCACAGCAACCTCCAACTCTTGGGCTTAAGCGATTTTCTTGCCTCGGCCTCCCAAGTAGCTGGGAGCCCGCCACAACACCTGGCTATTTTTTGGGTGCAGTTGTCATTGTTGTTTAGCAGGCCCTGGCCAGGCTCATACCCACTAACTTTGGTGTATGTGGCCAGCACCCTACTCATTGAACTACAGGCGTGGAGCCATTCCCATTGATTTCCATTTTAAAGTTAGATTATTTTCCTCAGAAGATTTGGCTACAAATACCATAAATTCATACATGGGGTTTAGGCAGGCGTAAGTGCCATGTGTTCAAGGGTAAAAGAATTGAGTTTCTGCTGAAATAGATTACTACTGTGTATGTCAGATCATTGTGTCTGTTTTTATCATAAAAACAATATAGCCATGTTATGGGAAATCTACCTGTAATTGACCTACCCTAGGACAGAAGCTGAAATGTAGATTTTCCTATTATTTATTGTTTTTACAAATTATTTTGTTTTGATTTTTTTGAGACCAAGTCTTGTTTTATTAACCAGGCTAGAATACAGTGGCATCATCATAGCTCACAACACCCTCAAACTCCAGGTTCAAACGATCCTCCTTCCTCACCCTCCTGAGTAGCTGGGACTATAGGCGCCCACACCACAGCTGGTTAATTTTTCTGTTTTTAGTAGAGACAGGATCTTGTTCTTGCTCAGGCTGGTCTTGAACTCCTGAATTCAAGCAGTCCATCCCAGCCTTCCACAATGCTAGGATTACAGGCTTCAGTGTTTTCATAGTTGTAATCAATAATTCTTTGGTTTTGTAGCCTTTTGCTTCCATTTAACCCAGAAAAATATTTGATACAATGAGATTTCACAAGTTCCATAGCCATCTCTGTCTTTCTGTAATAGTCAGAGCTGGTTTTAAAAAGGTCATCATAGTAAAACGCATGCATCTTAAGCGAAGAGCCAAGGACTGTGTACCTGTGTGTACACCTGGGCAGCCACTACCAAGATCAAGGCACAGGGTATGGTAGGGAAGAGATTGGAAAGCTTCTTCAAGGTCATGGTGGGGCAGGGTAGAAGGGAATGTTGGTAGTGGAGCTTGTGGTAATAGCAGAAAGAATAGCAGGAGACGCTACTGGAACTTCCAGAGAGGACCTGAGGAAGGGAAGCAGGTCTCAGTGGGTAACCTGAGGAGGAACCAGCCAGAGTTCAGAGGGTTGGTTTGGTTTGGTTTCTGGCTCAGCCATATAATCATCATCCGTCCAGATTTTCTAGCTCAACTCTAATTTTAAATATCTATTACTCTTCCCCCCTCCCAATTGTAGTTTGGAGTTTGTTTGTTTTTTTTTCAATATACAAATAGGAAAGATGTTTTATATATATAAGTTTTATACAGTTTACCATAGGAAAAGACAAGTTGTTCATCCACATTAGACTAGAATATTCTCCTAGCATAAACTGCAGAGCAGAGCAGGTCTGTGGAATGGAAGCTTCTTTACCAAGAGTGCTTCCCAGAGCTTTTGGAGGTCCGTACCACCCTGAACATTGCTATAAAAGCCATTACGGCCCTGTGGCTTCAAGAGCAGTTTTGTCTTTTTTTGGAGCATCTTTAACACTCAAGGTCTTCTGATGAAGGCTTCCCATCAGTAAAGCAGCCATACTTATTTCAGTGAGGTTGGCCTCAAGGTTCCAAATATCACATGTCCTGCATAGCCTCTGCCTTTACATTAGCTGCAATCAGCTATATTGGTTTTGCTAACACATAGTAAACACAAGAAGGCAGCCTTTTTCTTTTATTTTTTAAGCAATGGGATCTCACTGTGTCACCCAGGCTGGAGCATAGTGATGTAATCATAGCTCTACACAAACTCCGACTCATGGGCTGACGTGATCCTCCTGCTTCACCATCCTGAGTACCTGAGACTGCAAATGTGTGTCACCACATCTGCTAATTTATTTTTTATTTTTTATTTATTTTATTTTGTGGGGTGGGGGCCCAGAGTCTAAAGCTGTCACCCTGGGTAGAGTGCCGTGGTGTCAGAGCTCACAACAAAACACTTGGGCCTAAGTGATTCTCTTGCCTCAGCCTCCTAAGTAGCTAGGACTACAGGTGCCCGCCATAACACCTGGCTATTTCTTTTTGCAGTTGTCATTGTTATTTTAGCTGGCCCAGGCTAGGTTCGAACCCACCAGCCTTGGTGTATGTGGCCAGCACCCTACCCACTGAGCTACAGTTACCGCCATTTATTTTTTATAAAGACAGGGTCTTGCTTGTTGTTGAGACTGTCCTTGAATGCCTACCCTCAAGCCTTGGCCTCCAAAAGTGCTAGGATTACAGGCATGAGCCACTGCATCCAGGAAAAAGCAAACTTTTAACTGACGTACCTCACAGTGATTTAGCAGTTACCCGAGTGTGCAGGGAAGCAGATTGGTGCAGCTTCATTGGAGAGGCTACTACAGAGGTGCCGTGTGGTGGCCTCCTGCATGGTGCTGTGCCTGCAGCTTGAAGCTACAAGAGCATAGTCTGACTGTTGGGAGACATAGGGAAAACAGACACTCAGCAGGACTGCAGTAGGGGCCCAGAGGTGGGACACATCGCCCCTGGGGGCAGAGGAAGGCTGCACAGAGGAGCTGACCTTTCACATGGAGTCAAAGTTGAGCAGGAGCTCACCAGTGGAAAGACAAGGTCAGGGCAGACACACAGCAGTCAAAGCACAGGGGAAACCAGTATGCAGGGGGGCGCTGGCTGTTCCAAGAGCCCAGCAGCTTACAGCGCTGAGGCCTGGCCTGCAGAGATCGGCCCCAAGTGCTCACAAATCCCTCAGTTTGCAGAGCTCTCTGCAGTGCATTATTGCTTCTGTAAGATGCAATAAATTTTGAGTAAAATTTTTGTGATCCTATGAAAACCTATAGTCCACAAATGCCAGGAATGTTGTCACTTTAAAGCTTTTAAAATAAGCTGTTCTGATCAGACTTCTGTTTGATTCCTGCATTTCCTGTGTACATCCTTATCACACAAACCCTTTGGCCTTCACTAAAGTTTTATTTGTCTCTTGGGAAGCCCTTTTTGTCCTTGCTGACACACTTTTTTTTTTTTTTTTTTTTTTTTTGAGACGG
>NW_003852613.1:131923-134144 GCF_000181295.1 Otolemur garnettii | reverse complement strand
AAAAAAAAAAAAAACAAAACTTAGTTTCTGACCAGGAGCCACCATTTTCTTAGACTTCTTTACTTTATTATCACTTCTATCATTATCCCTAGAAATTAGCTTTCTTTAGGGAAAGTCTTCTTTACACCAGTAAGTTACACCACTGGTGTGTTACCACTAAGTATGTGAAAGCACAGAGAAAGAATGAGGTCAGCTTTGAGATGTGTGGCCAGGGAAGTGGCCAGGCAGAGTCCAGCCAAGTGTCTCTTCCTTCATCATGCCTGGCAATGCATAGCTCCACGTCATGCTTAGAGAAACAGCTGTGGGTTCTAGACCTTCAGCTGCTGCTTCTGAGGCCCCAAACTCTCTAGTGTTAAAACTTGCCATGTCATGAGGCTATTCTATATTCTACAGGCAGCTGGAGTGCTGGAAGCCAGTAACTTCAGCCTTTAGGAGTCTGGACTACAGGTGCCCACCACAGCGGGAGGTGGGAAGTCATTAAAGCCTGGGCAGCGTGGCTTGTGCCTGTAGTTCCAGCACTTTGGGAGGCTCAGGTGGAGGATCATTTGAGGCCAAGAGTTTGAGGATGCTATGAACTGTGATGCCATGGCACTCTACCAAGGGTGACAAAGGGAGACTCTGTCTTAGAAATAAATTAATTAATTAAAAGAAGGATGCCTGTCAGGATTGTTTTAGAAAGATGCCCAGCCCAGCACCCATGGAGAGGAAAGGTTGGAAGGGAGGGAATCAAATTCAGTGGCACTGTCTCGGCACCTGCAGCTCAAGCAGCTAAGGCGCCAGCCACATACACCAGAGCTAGCGGTTTGAATCCAGCCCAAGTCTGCCAAACAACAATGACAACTACAACCAAAACATAGCCGGGCGTTGTGGCAGGAGCCTGTAGTCCCAGCTACTTGGAAGGCTGAGGCAAGAGAATTGCTTAAGCCCAGGAGTTGGAGGTTGCTGTGAGCTGTGATGCCACAGCACTCTACCCAGGGCAACAGCTTGACGCTCTGTCTCAAAAAAAAAAAAAAAAAAATTCAGCAGCACTGCCATTATTCATATAAGGGTAAAGAAAGGTAAAGCAGAAGGAAGAGCTGGGTTTCTGGGATACCTGGGAGAAGGGGCAGATCAACATTTGTTTGCATGGGTATGGCACTATTCAAAGGGAGGGCAAAAAAATCTCCAATAAGCATGGTTCCCAGCTTGGCGGACAAAGTACTTAGGCTGAGCAGAGGTGGAGAGGAACAGGCTGTTGAGGACAGCATAGGCACACACCACACCTGTTGGGAGTCCCACAGGGCATCAGGCACAGTCTGACCAACTCTAAGCTGTTCAGAGATGTCTCTGTTTACAGAAGAGTCACAAAACTGGGCTTTGCGGTCCAGGAAGCAAAATCAAAGATATTTTGTGGGTACTTCATGACAAGAGAAAAAAACAAATTTCCACAAGTTTTTAGGGTCAAAATTCAAAATATAAAAACAGTAAGTTGAGCACAATTTTTTGATAATACAGACCTAATAATGAAAAGAAAGAAATTCTTGGCTGGGCACAGTGGCTCAGGTCTATAACCCTAGCATTCAGGAAGGCTGAGCTCAGAGGATTGCTTAAGCTCAGGAGTTCGAGACCAGCCTCATCAAGAGTGAGACCCCCCATCTCTACTAAAAATTGAAAAACTAGCAGTGTGGTGGGCACCTGTAGTCCAGCTATTCAGGAGGCTGAAGCAGGAGGATCTCTTGAACCCAGGAGTTTGAGGTTGCTATGACCTGTCCTAGTGCTGTGGCACTCTAGCCTCAGGTGACTCTAGCCTATGTAGCCCTCAGTAGAGTTCTGTGGGGTCACAGCTCACAGCAACCTTACACTCTTGGGCTTAAGCAATTCTCTTGCCTCAACCTCCCAAGTAGCTGCGACTACAGGTACCCGCCACACTACCCAGCTATTTTTTGTTGCAGCTGTCATTGTCTAGCAGGCCCAGGTCAGGTTCAAACCCTCCAGCCTTGCTGTATGTGACTGGCACTGTAACCACTGTGCTACAGGCACCGAGCCTTTAATGAAATTCTTAATTGAGGTTTAGAGTTAATTATCTGAAATTCAAATGGTTATCTGCAAAGGCCATTCTTTGCCCGTGTCCAGACAAAAACGGGTGACATTTTTTTTTTTTGAGACAGAGCCTCAAGCTGTCCCCCTGGGTAGAGTGCTGTGGCATCACAGCTCACAGCAACCTCCAACTCCTGGGCTCAAG
>NW_003852613.1:128608-130857 GCF_000181295.1 Otolemur garnettii | reverse complement strand
GCCTCCCAAGTAGCTGGGACCACAGGCACCCGCCACAACACCTGGCTACTTTTTTTTTTTTGGTTGCAGCCTTCATTGTTGTTTAGTGGGTCCAGGCTGGATTCGAACCCGCCACCTTAGGTGTACATGGCTGGCACCTTAGCCAGTTGAGCTATAGGCGCTGAGCCTTTAAAAGTTTTCTTAACTGAGCGTAGTGGCTCATGCCTGTAATCCCAGCACTCTGGGAGGCTGAGGATGGTGGATTGCCTGAACTCAGGAGTTCGAGACCACCCTGAGCAAGGACAAGACCCTGTCTCTAAAAATAGCCAGGCATTGTGGCAGGCACCTGTATTCTCAGCTACTCAAGAGGCTGAGGCAAGAGAATCGCTTGAGCTCAAGAGTTCACAGTTGCTGTAAGCTATGATGGCATGGCATGGCATGGCACTCTACCCAGGGGGGCAACAGCTTGAGACTCTGTCTCAAAAATAAACAAGTAAATAAATAAATAAAAGTAAAAGTTTTCTTTTTCTGTGAACTTTTATCCAAAGATTAAAAGAAGCTATAAGTACAAGTAAAGAACAGGAGGCAAAGTACCAGGCCAGCCACTCAAACCTCAGAAAGCTGGATGATGTAGGTGAGTGGATACCTGTGCACACCCACATTCGGGTTCTGGGGGGAAACTCTAGGTTTGGCATTGGCCTCGAGGAGTCTGGGGGTAAGGGTGCTTTCTCAGGGGTGGTAGGCAAGGACTCCAGCTGCTGCCATCACACATGCTGGCTGATGGGCATTAGGGACCCTGCATGTTCTCAGGGGAGCTGGAGATGTATGTTACAGGGAAATTCTCCCTCCTTCCTCCATGGAGAATGGAATAAGGGACCTGGGCCCTTGGTTGCATTGCAAGTGAACCTGCAGGCTGGACGTGGATGGTTCACAGCTAATCCCAGCATTGTGGGTGGATAGCATGAGTTTGAGCCTGAGCAGTATAGCAAAACCCCATCTCTACAAAAAAAATTTTCTAAAAATAACACCATGCTAGGTACAATGGCTCACACTTGTAATCTAGCAAGCACTCCAGGAAGCCAAGGTGGGGTCGATCACTTGAGACTAGGAGTTTGAAACCAGTCTAAGCAAGAGCAAGACCCCATCTCTACAAAAAAATAGAAAAATTAGCTGGGCATACTGATGCATACCTCCAGTTCCTGCTACTCAGGAGACTGAGGCAGGAGGATTACTTGAGCTCAGGAATTCGAGGTTATAGTGAGCTATAATTGTGCCACTGCACTCCGATGTGGACAACAGAGTGAGACTCTCTCAGAAAAAAAGAGAGAAAGAAAAGGGGAAGGGAAGGGAAGGAAAGGAAATTTGTGTGGTATATATTAGAAAACTGAAGTTCAAGAAAGATTTCTTAGAATGAATATACATTATTTAACATTTATTTTTTTCCTTGTTCAAGTGAAAAGATAGCATAACTCTCAGAAAGAAAAAAGAATCACTCATAGGCCAAGCACAGTGGCTCATGCCTATAATCCTAGCACTCTGGGAGGCAGAGGCTGGTGGATTACCCAAGCACAGGAGTTTCAGACCAGCCTGAGCAAAATAAGACTCCATCTCTACTAAAAATAGAAAAACTAGCAGGGGTTGTGGCAGGTGCCTGTAGTCCCAGCTATTCAGGAGGCTGAAACAGGATCACTTGAGCCCAAGAGTTTGAGGTTGCTGTGAGCTGTGATGCCACAGTGCTCTATCCAGTGCATAGAGTGAGACTGTCTCAAAAAAAAAAAAAAAAAAGAATCATGGCTTGGTGCCTATAACTCAGTGGTTAGGGTGCCAGCCACATACACCAGGGCTGGTGAGTTTGAACCCAGCCCAGGCCTGCTAAACAACAATGACAACTACAACAACAAAAATAACCAGGCATTGTGGTGGGTGCCTGTAGGCCCAGCTACTTGGGAGACTGAGAATAGCTTAAGCCTAAAGAGTTTGAGGTTGCTGTGAGCTGTGATGCCATAGCACTCTACCAAGGGTGACATTGTAAAAAATAATCACTCATAATCCTGTTTCTGTAATGTAACAGCATTATTTAGGCTTTGGACTGCTGCATTTCTATTGCTGTGTCGTTACTTGTATGAATCTTTCTAGAGCTTTTGTACCAGAGTCTGAGCAGGTGACCCACAGGAGAAGATCTTTTTTTTTTTTTTTTTAGACAAGCCTCAAGCTGTCACCCTGGGTAGAGTGCCATGGCATCACAGCTCACAGCAACCTCCAACTCCTGG
>NW_003852613.1:113010-128482 GCF_000181295.1 Otolemur garnettii | reverse complement strand
GGATTCGAACCCGCCACCTTAGGTGTATGTGGCTGGCGCCTTAGCCACTTGAGCCACAGGCGCTGAGCCAGGAGAAGATCTTTGACCTCCCAAGGCTGAAGGGAGCCAGAGCCCTATGGAAGCATCTTTTCCCCTCTGGCCACGAGCCTGCCCTGTGCCCCTCTATGCATGTTACCCTTGTCCCTTGGATGGCCTCAGAACTAACCCCTCATTCCTTCCACCCACTGTCCAGATTAATTTTGTGAAGCAGCATTTCAAAGGACATCAGTTAATCATTCTTCTGATATTTCTAAATTCAGACACTGTTGCTGGAGGAGCTAGTTCTACTGCGAGCACTGATGCCTATCCAAAGAACCCACACCTTCGAGCCTATCACCAGAAGATCGATAGCAACCTGGGTAAGACCAAGAGTCATGCCATCCTCCATGAGCCACTTGTCCTCTTTGAGCTTGAGCTGAGCACAGCTAGCACAGAGCCTCCTGTATAGTACTCCCTGGCCCCATGTCACAATCCACTCTGAGTTGTGTCCGTCTTGCCACCTCACTGTCTCTGAACTGTCTCCTTTCCATTTCCTGTCTCTAGTCCAGCCAAGCTGTCCCTACCTGTCATTTGGATTATGACAGCAGCAGGGGCCCAGAAGTCCCTGAGAGACCATACAGTGAAAGCTAGATGTGACCACTTGCTCTGTCCTTCCCACCTGGAACGGTGGTTTTCCCCCCTTTGAGATGGGCTGCCTCTGAAAATGGAGCCTGCCTGAGGGTTGATGGGAAGGCTGGAAAGTGCTGGGCCTGAGGAAGACTTAACACTTGTATTGCATTTGGCATGTTGGCTACACAGTCATTAGAGTGAGCTTCCAAAATTTAAGCAGGGTGGCGTATTCTTCTGAAACTCTCATGACACCCCCCCCCCACACACACACACACTTAAAGCCTTGCTGTCCTCCCCTCCTCCCCTTGTACATTCACACAGGCCTTATGATGCGAGTTCTTTCCTGCCCAAGGCATCCATCCTCCCCACTCTGCAGGTGGCTCTTCCTGTGTGGCAGCTGTGGCACTGATGTGGCCTCCTCTCATGGTCTTGGGCCCTTTTCCACAGTGCTGCCCTAGCCCCTTGTAGTCAGGCACTTGGCTGGTCTGTCCACTGTGTTCCTGACCAGGTTGTGAATTCTAAGAGAACATGAGGATGTTTCCATTTTGTCACCACTTTTACCCCAGGACCCAGCAGGCAAGCACAAGTGACTATTTTCTGGATTAAGGGAGAAGTCAGTTACTTGAAGTTTAGGTTAGAGTTGGCCAGTGAACGCATCCATGGATTTATTCAATGTGTGTTCCAGACTTGCTGCCTCCTCTCACCTTAGTCCTGCTGCAGTATGGACAAGAGTCTCCATCTGGGTGACTCTCAGTCTCCCAGCCCCTGTTAGGAGCCACAGTTGGCATGACAAATAATAAAATTTCCCCTGTTCTTTTTTTTGAGACAGAGCCTCAGGCTATCCCCCTGGGTAGAGTGATGTGGTATCACAGCTCACAGCAACCTCCAACTCCTGGGCTCAAGTGAGTCTCCTGCCTCAGCCTCCCAAGTAGCTGGGACCACAGGCGCCTGCCACAACACCCGGCTATTTTTTGGTTGCAGCCGTCATTGTTTTGGCAGGCCTGGGCTGGATTCGAACCCGCCACCTTAGGTGTATGTGGCTGGTGCCTCAGCCACTTGAACCACAGGTGCCGAGCCAGTTTCCCCTGTTCTAAAAACATCTAGGGAAAGGCAGACCTGAAACTCATGAAGATGTGTATTGGGTATCCCTGCACAGACTTGTTCCTGCACATCCTCACAAGAGGGGACACACTGGTGGGCTCCTTTCCCCTCTCGCTCAGAGCCATTTCCATTCCTGTAGCCCTGAGCCTACACATGGATGACAAATTAGGCAGACCGTTTTTCTTTTTAATAACATTTAACCTTAGTTTCTGCTTATGTTGGTTCACTATAGAAAGTAAACAGCCATCATCCTGCTGTCCAGCGGTGCCCCTAATGTGGTGTAGTTCCTTCTCCTTCTCATGTACTCGTATATATAGGTACAAACAGCGCCAAATATAGTTGGGATCATTTAGTTGTGTATATATTTGTATCTTGGGTTGTTGTTGTTTTTTTTTTTTTTTGAACCAGTCTCAAGCTATCACCCCACCTAGAGTGCTGTGGCATCACAGCAACCTCAAACTCCCAGGCTCAAGAGCCTCTCCTGCCTCAGCTTCCCAAATAGCTGGGACCACAGGCGCCCGCCACAATGCCCAGCCATTTTCCTTTTTTTGGTTGCAGTTGTCACTACTGTTCTAGCTGGCCTGGGCAAAGCTCGAACCCACCAGCTCAGTGTACGTGGCCAGTGCCCTAACCACTGAACCACATCCTATAACTTGCTTTTTTTTTTTGAGACAGAGTCTTACTATGTTGCCCTCTATAGAGTGCTGTAGCGTCACAGCTCACAACAACCTACAACCTCAAACTCTTGGGCTTAAGCAATTCTCTTACCTCAGCCTTCCAAGTAGCTGGGACTACAGGCACCTGCCACAATACCTGGCTATTTTTTATTATTCTTATTATAGTTGTCATTGTTGTTTGGCAGGCCTGGGCCGGGTTCAAACCTGCCAGTTCCGGTGTATGTGGCCAGTGCCCTAACCACTAAGCTATGAGCACCGAGCCTGTTGTTTTTCTCTCTCCAGACAGAGTCTCACTTTGTCACCCTCCATACAGTGCCATGGCATCATACTTCACAGCAACCTCAAATTCTTGTGCTCAAGTGATCTCTTGCCTCAGCCTCCCAAGTAGCTGGGACTGCAGGGACCCACCACAACGCCTGGTTATTTTTACAGATGGGATCTCACTCATGCTCAGGATGGTTTCAAACTCCCGAGCTCAAGCAATCCAACCTCCTTTGCCTCCCAGGGTGCTAGGATTACAGGCGTGAGCCACCGCACAAGGTCTAAAGAACTTTGTTTTTACCACCCACAGCTATTTCTATCACCCTATGTGTGAATCGTCACACTTCAGACCTTCATGGCCATTGCCCACTGGGAGGCAGTGCCAGCCTCCAGCAGCAGGAGAGGCCCATCCTGGCAGTCTCTAGGCCCTCAGGCTTCCGCCCAAGCCCCATCTGCTCTTTGCCCTCAGAGCCTAGGGAAGCCCTGGACAGCTGCCTCGTGCTTCTGTCTCTTGGACTCTCCCGTCTAAAGCCAGAGAATTCCAGGCAGAAGGCGTGTCTCCCCAGATCTGACCACTGCGGAGAGAGACAAAGGGGCTTGAAAGCCTTCTCTTTGCCTGAGAAGGGAATGGCTGGGGCTGTTGGTATCAAAGGTACCTGCTAGTTACGAAGGTAGGGGGGACCTCAGTAAGATGCTGAATTCAAGAAGTGAGGCACATCGAAGGATTGAGCCCTGCCCACCACTGGGGGCAGAGGGTACACTGTTGGCACTAAGGACTTGCAGTCTGTGCAGGTCCCCACAGGACATAGCAGCTTAAGGCAGGAGGAGGGCCAGGGTGGAAACCAGACAATTGATTGAGAGCTCAGCCTCCCCAGCTGACATAGGCCAGACTAGCTGCCCACAGCAGCAGGGGAGGGCACCTTTGCTCACACTCCTTTTTTTTTTTGAGACAGTCTCACTATGTCACCCTGGGTAGAGAGCTGTGGTGTCACAGCTCACAGCAACCTCAAACACTTGGGCTTAAGTGATTCTCTTGCCTCAGCCTCCCATGTAGCAGGGACTATAGGCACCCACCACAACACCCAGCTATTTTTTGGTTGTAATTTTCATTGTTGTTTGGCAGGCCCAGGCTGGATTCAAACCTGCCAGGTCTGGTGTATGTGGCTGGGGCCTTTGCCACTGAGCTACAGGCACGGAGCCACACTCTTTTCTTCTTAACGCACCCTCCCCCCATTTCAGGGATTCCTGCAAGTCCCCCCCCCCCCAGTGCCCTTGCCTGATGGCTTTATCTTATCATGCTTTTTATCTCAGCCTACCTATTTACTTGTCCTTTGCTATCCCAGCTGCCCCATAAGCTTCCTGAGGTCTGGGCCAACCTCCCAGGTTTTACTCTCTGTAGAACACAACAAGGTCATGGGTTTCAATAAACTCAAGATTAATGGCCAAAGACTAAAAAAAAAAAAAATTATTTTGCTTCATGGTACTGTTGGTGCCAGTGCTAAGTAATTGTGTATTCTAACCTTTTCTTAGTGATATATACTTAATTTTGTAAGTAAGAAGGCCTGTGAAGTCCCACCTCTTCTCTCTTCCCTCTAGCTCTTTTCTGGGCTGCTGTTCTTAGTAGAAACACAGAAAGCAACCCTGGACGTGCTCCCCATCTCCAGTATGCACATATACATACACCACAGTCATCAACTTTACTGTACACCCTGGCAGAATCAGTTAAGTCAAGACTTTGTTGTTTTTTCTTTTGAGACAGGAGCCTCAAGCTGTCCCCCTGGGTAGAGTGCCATGGCATCTCAGCTCACAGCAACCTCCAACGCCTGGGCTCAAGCGAGTCTTCTGCCTCTGCCTCCCAAGTAGCTGGGACCACAGGCGCCCGCCACAACGCCCGGCTATTTTTTGATTGCAGCCATCATTGTTTGGTGGGCCCGGGCTGGATTCAAACCTGCCACCTTGGGTGTACGTGGCTGGCGCCTTAGCCACTTGAGCCACAGGTGCCGAGCCAAGTCAAGACTTTGTTGTTGGTGCTAAGACAGTCTCACTGTGTCGCCCTCAGTAGAGTGCTATGGCGTCCTAGCTGACAGTAACCTCAAACTCTTGGGCTTAGCCTCAGCCTCCCAACTAGCTAGGACTACAGGCACCCCCCACAATATCTGGCTATGTTTTTCACTCTTGCTAAGGCTGGTCTCAAACTCCTGAGCTCAAGCAATCCACCCACCTCAGTCGTTTCAGATTGCTAGGATTACAGTTGTAAACCACCTTCCACCCCCCAGCCTAAGTCAAGACTTTTATGTCTGCAATTGGTGCAGCCCCTCCAGGGGACACTAGAGTCCCTGGGCATGTCTCTTCCCTTCTGCCCCACCCTCAATTCTCTACACATCATCTTGTGCCAAACAGATCCTTATAGACATTATCCTTATTAAAACCAAATGTGAGATTGATTTACAACTTTGTGAAAGATAAGGAAAATGTTATAAATACCTGAAAAGCCTAAGAAGGGAAGTAGAATAACTCAAGAATTGTAGTTGTTCTTCATACTAGTTTTAAAAAAAATTAATTGTA
The DNA here is from genome assembly GCF_000181295.1 of Otolemur garnettii. Lineage (NCBI taxonomy): Eukaryota > Metazoa > Chordata > Mammalia > Primates > Galagidae > Otolemur > Otolemur garnettii. Next base: position 123,230 of record NW_003852613.1, on the reverse strand, counting down.
GCTGCTACAGTAGTGAACTTTGGCCAAGCTGCTCCCAGTCACCTTCCTCTGCAGGGTGCTCACCTGAGCCAGAGCACACTGAGGAGCAGGGTCAAGGTCTGAGCTCAGACCTAGAGGAATGGACCTAAAATCCTCCTTCCTCTGTGTGGAAATGAGGCTGTCACTTGTCATGCTTGGATTGATTTTTCAGCAATAATAGTGCCCCTACTGCAAGAAGAGAGCCTTTGCCAAAACTGAGTGCTCCAGGTTGCCTGGAGCTTTAGCCCAGTGACATTTCTGAAGGAGTCCAGCACCCATGCACTTTGTTCTTTGACACAGGGACTCTGGGCCGCAGGGTACTGTGCACTCAGCTTGTACAGAGACCACAGAGTGAGCAAGGGAAGTGTACCTGTTTGGTTCTGGAGAATGTGAGCTGCATTAACCCAGCATATCCCAGGCAGCCATGTGTTCATGGGTCCAAGAAGAGGTAGCAATGACTGAACAGTGTGGGAAAGTGTGAATTTAATAACTAAAGAAAAGGGTTTTCACAGCATCTGTGTCCACCGGAAATACCTGTAGTTCATGTGTTTTCTTGCAGAGCACACCAAAGAGCAGGGCAGGGACGGAGGCCCCCTTCTCCTGACACCTGCAGAGCAAACTTGGGGACATAGCCTCCTCCAGATGGGAGCCCAGGACTGAAGCAGCCTGGTACAGGGGCTCTGGTTGTATGGGCTTTTCCCAAGTCTGTCTCTCAGAGGTGCTTCTAGTGATGATCCCATTATTTTGACATTCCTGGTCTATGCTTGATTTTAGCCTTAGGGAGCTAGAGATGGAAGGACAGAAGGCAGCACTGCTGAATTCTGCCTCCTGAGATGGGGGTCTTGCTCCTAAAGATGAACCCAGGGTCCAATGTATCTTTCCTAGTGTGACCATGGCATTTGGGAAGAGAACGTGTTCCCAAGGCCTTTCTGTGCTTCTCTTTTCCTTAGACAATAACTGATCTTGCAATGTGCAGAAACTGATTAGAAGATCCAAAGGCAGCTCAAAAACTAGTTCTGTATGCATTTTGTAAAATACTGTAGGGGCTCGGCACCCATAGCTCAGTGGGTAAGGCGCTGGCAGGTTCAAACCTGGCCTGAGCCTGCTAAACAACGACAACTACAACAAAAAAAGCTGGGTGCTGTGGCAGGTGCCTGTAGTCCCAGCTACTTGGAAGGCTAAGGCAACTTAAGCCCAAGAGTTTTGAGATTGTTGTGAGATGTGACACCACGGCACTCTACCAAAGGCGATATAGTGAGACTTTGTCTCAAAAATAAATAAGCAGGCTCAGTGCCTATAGCTCAACCGGCTAAGGCGCCAGCCACATACACCTAAGGTGGCAGGTTCGAATCCCCAGCCCGGACCTGCCAAACAACAATGACGGCTGCAACCAAAAAATAGCCGGGCGTTGTGGCGGGCGCCTGTGGTCCCAGCTACTTGGGAGGCGGAGGCAGGAGACTCGCTAGAGCCCAGGAGTTGGAGGTTGCTGTGAGCTGTAATGCAACGGCACTCTACCCAGGGGGACAGCTTGAGGCTCTGTCTCAAAAAATAAATAAATAAATAAATAAGCAAACAAAAGGCGGTGCCTGTGGCTCAAAGGAGTAGGGCGCTGGCCCCATATGCCAGAGGTAGCCAGGTTCAAACCCAGCCCCAGCCAAAAAAAAAAAAGATAAAAAAATAAATAAATAAAATATTGTAGGACGGACACCATCATATAAACATTGGTTTTCTTGGAGTACGGGAGATGGCTTCCACATTAAGGACACTGTGTTTTATATTAAATAAACAGATTTTCTTTTTATTTGCACATGTTTTGGGAGGTGTAACCAAAGCCCTGGAGAGTAGTCTACCTTATGAGGAAGAGGGCTCAGGCAAATGTTGCTGAGCCCCTGGTAGGAATAAGCAGCATTTCCAGGTGCCATAACTATTACTCAGGCCTGCTTGTCATCTCCTCCTCCCACAGATGAGCTGTCCCTGGGACTGGGCCGTCTGAAAGGCATAGCCCTGGGGATGCAGACGGAAATTGAGGAGCAAGACGACATTCTTGACCGACTGACAACCAAAGTGGACAAGTTAGATATCAATATAAAAAGCACAGAAAGAAAAGTTCGACAACTCTAAAGACAGAAAAGGATTTCTACTCCGTTGTGATGACAAGATTTGAAAGATCTTTTTTGAACTTCCAAGAAATTTCATTTATTGTTTTAGTATATAATTTGTGTTTGCAAGTGTTAGAGTGGGTCTTAAGAGATTTTTCTTATTAATAAGGAAGTGTGTGTCCTTTTTTCCTGGGGCTAACACGTTACTCTCTTAAGTTCTGTCAGCAAAATGGTTATCGTCTGAGCACAGTCACCCTGAATACCTGGGGCCTTTGATTACCAAGCTGGAATGAGAAGGAAAAATTGCATTCTCACTTAGCGCATAGAAAGACGGGCAGTTTCAGTCTTACAGCTGCAAACCTTTATTTCCCTATTTGCTGTAGTTCTCTCTCCTCAGCCTTACTCTGAGTCAGCATGTTAAGGGGCAGCATGAGACACTGAAGGAACATGTGAACCGGGCACTGGTTAGGGAGGGTCCTCCCGAGACCTTTGTTTAGAAGGCATTGCACACAGGCGCACAGGCGTACACACATACTCTAAGTGCATTGTTAATGATCCTCTCACCCCTTGGCCCCCAAAGGATTAGTGTTAGATTTGGAAATAGAATGTGTTGCATTGTTTGTTCTTTTGTTGACAGGTGTCACCTTTTCCCCTCCTGCCTTCCATCCTTGGCATGCATCTTAGTAGCAGGCTTCAGACTAGCGCTGCTCACTGTGGTATCTGGAATTGTGTAGGGAATTTGCTGAGCCCTGCCTCCCCACCTGCTCTCATCTTGAACTCTCCATTCGTGGCTGGGAATAGGTTCTTCAATAGTTCAAGGCCGTCTGGTTGACAGATTCAGAGGTCTTGTAGACATTGTGGAAATAGAATATCACACAGATATTCTAAGCAGTGATCCTCCACTCTACCCTTCTAGAAATCACCATCAGCAAGGCCTGGTGTGGCGGAATGTTTATTGCATAACTGGGGCCTCCTGACCTGCACATAACTCCCACCCAGTCTGCTGCACTTCTTACATCATTGCTTGGTTCTCTGCCACCCATTTGATGCTGACTATACAGAAGGGTTTGGCCAAGGGGGAAAATAAGCCCCATTATTATCATTTAACCTGGCCCAGCTTATTCTCTTTTTTCATTTTACAAATGGAATCATTTAGAAGCATTAATTAAAATTTACTTCTGTAATAAAACTGATTGGTGTTGGTAATTCCAACAAAATATTTGAAGCCACATGGCCCATATCTTTTTAAAATAAATTAAAATATTGTGAAGATGGGCTTGGCACCTGTGGCTCAAGCAGCTAAGGAGCCAACCATATACACCTGAGCTGGCAGGTTTGAATCCAGCCCAGGACCACCAAACAACAATGATGGCTACAACCAAAAAATAGCCGGGCACTGTGGTAGGCGCCTGTAGTCCCAGCTACTTGGGAGGCAGAAGCAGGAGAATTGCTTGAGCCCAGGAGTTGGAGATTGCTGTGAGCTGTGATGCCATAGTACTCTACCCAGGGCGACAGCTTGAGGCTCTGTCTAAAAACAATAAAAAATAGGGGCAGCACCTGTGGCTCAAAGGAGTAGGGTGCCGGCTCCATATGCCAGAGGTGGTGGTTTCAAACCCACCTTCAGCCAAAAACTGCAAAAAAAAAAAATTAAATAAATAAAATATTGTGGAGCGGCGCCTGTGGCTCAGTGAGTAGGGCACCGGCCCCATATACCGAGGGTGGCAGGTTCAAACCTAGCCCCGGCCAAACTGCAACAAAAAAATAGCCGGGCATTGTGGCAGACACCTGTAGTCCCAGCTACTTGGGAGGTTGAGGCAGGAGAATCGCCTAAGCCCAGGAGTTGGAGGTTGCCATGAGCTGTGACGCCAGGGCACTCTACCAAGGGCAATAAGGTGAGACTATCTCTAAAAGAATATATAAAATATTGTGAAGATTGGGCAGCGCCTGTGGCTCAAATGAGTTGGGCGCTTGCCCCGTACGCTGGAGGTGGTGGGTTCAAACCCAGCCTTGGCCAAAAATATATATATATTGTGAAGATGGTGAAAGGGACCGATTTTAATAATAAGATAGGTTAGAAATTTTAAAATAACAGTGCCTTTCACCTTAAAATATGGCACTGGCCTTTAGAGTCTACAGCCTATAAACAGCTCTTCACAACACAGAAAACCACTGTTAGTGCGGCATTTTATGTTGTAATTTGTTGATAAAACTTCCCATCCATGATACATGACCTTCCTAAAGTACTGACAACCCCATAGGCAAACTTTCTGTGCACACTGGTCACATTCTAGCTACCTCAGGGATTCCAATCCACATCATTACAGCCATCCTAGGGTATGAGGACTTGATTAAAAGTTATCAAATTAGACGCTTGTTTATCTAACTTCAGCATTAGTCTCTTGACAACTGGTAAAAGGAAAAATTTAAACATAATACCCAGGCCAAACAAAGCTAGTTCATGGGTCTTTTAGCAAAAAGGCTGCTCAAAAGCATGAAACCAGAATGCAGAGCAGCCTTCCTATACATTTCCACCCTAATTCTTTCCAGTTTTTTCCTCTTAACACCTTCCCTGAATGTCATAATTTTTTTTAATCATCAGGTATAACTGACTCACGGAGACTGCTCATTGTACCTCAGACCTAAATTAATTTTTTTTAATAAATACATGTAAAGGTCACTGCCAAACATTCTCTGGGGCCTTCTGTTTGCATACTGAGATTAGTGATTTAATTGACTTGAAAGAAAGTAAAATATTTGTGTACCTTCCCTGTCTTTGGTTTTTCTACCCCAAGTATATAGAAAGTTGCCCTCAGTTTTTTTAGAAATTTATCTGCCTTCAGCACATTAGAGAACATCATACATGGTGTTCTATTCTTGTTTAAACCCTCTTATTCTGAGCCCTTTGGTGAAGTTCTCTCCCTAATCTACATGATGGCTACTGCCTTCTGTTGGTCTTCCCCCCCCACCCTCATTCCCCCCAAGGACCTGTTGCTGATGCTACTTTATAAAGCAGAGTTGCTTGCTTGCATTTTCACAGAAAATAAAGGAAGACCTGCTATGGCTCCATTATCATCACATGATGATGATGATCAAAAAGAAAATGTGCCACTCTCTAGACTAGATACATCTGAGACCTGCACAGGTGCTAGGGCTAGGGGTGTCTGCAGGATGGCTTTGGTACCACAGAAAATACCAGTGAACTCATCCTTCTTGCCAGTTGGAGCCCCTAAGGCAGATTTTGGTTCCATAGTTCAGCTAGGAACAAACTGTGCCTTCAAAAAAGTAGCTTTTCTAACTTACATTTGGTTATGTTAAGTGTGCTACTAACTTAAAAAATAAGTGCATTCTCCTTTGAGGAAACTATTTCTAACATCTGGTAATACGTAATTTAGCAGTGGAATTACCTTGTGGATGTCTTTTTTGCATTATGTAGGACAGGAGATCTAAATTTGACTCAGGCTGTTAAAAAAAAAACCATCAGTGCATTTTAATCTACCTTCTTTTTGTGAATATGTAATGTTAGTGTACACTACAGCAATTTAATATTAATCTTGTACTTGGCCCATATAGGCCTTTTCTGCATAATTTTCAAAGTTTCCAATGTTAAGCACCTTCAGCTCTGATTAATGCAATGTCTTATGTATGAAATGAGGAGCTTAATCCTTAAAAGTGCTCATTACATGGAAATGAGGTGGAGTCTTTTGTTCAATCTGTATCAGAACAGGTTTTATCCTTCATGTGATCAACTCAAAAATGACCATATTCTATGAAATAAAATGTGAAGTTCTTTTTTAATCCAATTTTGTCTATTACATGGTTCTTTTCTTTTCTTTTCTTCTTCTTTTTTTTTTTTTGATACAGAGCCTCAAGCTGTCCCCCTGGGTAGAGTACATCACAACTCACAGCAGCTGCAAACTCTTAGGCTCAAGCAATTCTCTTGCCTCATCCTCCTGAGTCACTACGACTACAGGCCACAATGCCTGGCTATTTTTTTTTTAAGAGACGAGGTCTTGCTTAGGCATAGGCTGGTCTTGTCAAATTGGTGAGCTCAGGCAATCTACCCGTTTTGGTGTCCCATGTGCTGAGATTACAGGTGCAAGCCACTGGGTCCGGCCTAAGAATAGTATGTCATGACCTGTAAAAATTGTCTGAAACTCCAATTTCAGTATCTGTAAGTTAATTTCTATTGGAATACAGCCATTCTCACTTACTTACTGTTGTCTTTGGCTGCATTTGTGCTACAGTGGCAGACTGGAATAGCTGCAGTAGAGATGGTTTAGCCTGTGAGCCTTAAACAATGACTCTCTAGTTCTTCAAAGAAGTTTGTGAAGTTCTGGTCTAGACAGTGTTGCAGGGGCATGGAGAGGTAGAAGGCAGCCTGGAAGACTGACCAGATGAAAAGGCTCCAAGAAGGCTGGATGTTTATAGGACTAAAGGTGCCATCAAGCCACTGAGGACCAAATATAAAGACTCAACAAGGAAGATCCCCTCTACCAATTCATTGAAAATAACCATACAGGCTCAGCGCCTGTGGCTCAAGTGGCTAAGGCGCCGGCCACGTACACCTAAGGTGGTGGGTTCGAATCCAGCCCGGGCCTGCCAAACAACAATGACAGCTGCAACCAAAAAAAAAAAAGAATAGCCAGGCATTGTGGTGGGCGCCTGTGGTCCCAGCCACTTGGGAGACGGAGGCAGGAGACTCGCTTGAGCCCAGGAGTTGGAGGTTGCTATGAGCTGTGATGGCATGGCATTCTACCAAGGGCAACAAAGTAAAAAAGAAAAAAAAAAAAAACTATTCTTTTTTTTCATCCACTTAAAACTATAAAAACTGCTCAGTTCACAAGAGGTACAAAACAGAGGGCAGACCACATTTGGCCCACAGGCCATAGTTTACCACCCCCTATTCAGAGTGTGAGAAGATATTCTTGTGGGTTGGGGAGGAAGGAAAGCTGGTCACTGTACTCTGGAAGTGAGTTTCCTATCATGGCTCCTAGCCACTGGCAATATTGCAGCCTGCCAAGAAAAGGAGAGCAGGCCAGGTCTCTCTCTCGCTCCATTATCCTGCCTCCATCTTTGTGTGTGACCACAGGCTAAAAATTCCTGCTAGATCCAGAAACTCTGAGGAAGAACCTATAGGCTAGGCTAGGCCATCTTGGAAGTTTTTATCTGTCAGCAGACAGTTGCTGATAGCTGCCCATGTCCCAAAGACTACTAGGTTTTAGTGGATATCATCCTTGGGCATCATTATAAATAAGGAATGATGAGGATTTGAACATGGGCAGTGGACTTCTGGAGAGACACAGGAGAGGGCATTACAGAGGAAGAAGCAAGAATGAAAAGATGAAGGTGGCTCACGTTTGGGGAGCTGCAGGTGGAGGAGAGGCTGGAGTTTGGGTTATGGATGTCAGATGACGCAGGAAGGTTGGCAGGTCCCTATGTGAGAGGCCTTTTGGGCCTCACTGTGGAGTAGAACGTGGACCTTCAATGATAAGGAGGCAGTGATGGACTCAAAACACAAGAGGGACATAACCAGATTTTTTTTTTTTTTAGACAGTCTCACTATGTCATCCTCAGTAGAGTGCTTTGGCGTCACAGCTCACAGCAACCTCCAACTCTTGGGCTTAAGCGATTCTCTTGCCTCAGCCTCCCAAGTAGCTGGGACTACAGGCGCCCGCCATAACGCCCAGCTGTTTTTTTTTTTTATTGCAGTTGTCATTGTTGGTTACCTGGCCTGGTGAACCCTCCACCTTCAGTATATGTGGCTGGTGCTGTAACCACGGTGCTATGGGCACAAAGCCCCAGATTTTGAAAGGATCATACAGATACATCAGAGCATCATTTATAAAAGGCAAAAAAAGACCTACAAACACCCTAACTGATTAGGGAGATGATGAAGTAGGTTCACTCATAGTTGCAATAACAGCCATGAAAAGTTTTCAAACAGCATACAGGATAATGCAAGATTAATATTATAAGGAAAGAACGGACATTAAACTGATGATACAGTATGGCCCCAATTGTGGAAAAGCAAACCAATATGTGAATTTCAAACAACAAATGACCCTTACAAGCTGGGAAAAGGCTAATGAGAAGAATTTTGTCATGGTCCAGGCAAGAACTGAAGAGCTGTGATGCCACAGCTCTCTACCCAGGGCAACAGAGTGAGACTCAGTCTCAAAAAGACAAAAACACCCCTCTATTGGCTCTTACTATGGTTATGACAGAAGTGTCATTAAGGGAAGCCAGTTGGCTGGCCTAGGCAACATGCAATCTCCGTGGATAACCCTGAATATAGTGGTCCCTGGGTCCACAGGACCAGAGTTGACTACTGTCTTGCACATATTAACCAAAATCACAATATACCCTGAGTAGAGTGCTGTGGCATCATAGCTCACAGCCACCTCAAACTCCTAAGCTCAAACCATCCTCCACCTCAGCCTCCCTAGTAGCTGGGACTACAGGTGCCTGCCACAATGTCTCTCTAGTTTTTCTTTTTTCTTTCCTTTTTTTAGTAGAGATGGGATCTCACTCTTGCTCAAGCAATCCACCCACCTGGGCCTCCCAGTGCTAGGATTAGGCCTGGGAGGTCTGAACCACCACAACCAGGCAAACAATACATATTTTATTTTCTTGTATAGACAGAGTCTCACTTTATCACCCTCAGTAGAGTGCTATGCCTACACAGGTCACAGCAACCTCCTGTCCCTGGGCTTAGGCCTCTTGCCTCAGCTTCCCCAGTAGCTGGGACTACAGGCACCTGCCACAATGCCCAGCTATTTTTGTTGTTGCAGTTTGGCCAGGGCTGGGTTTGAACCCGCCACCCTTGGTATATGGGGCCAGCGCCCTACTCACTGAGCCACAGGCGCCGCCCCAAACAGTACATTTTAAAATACAATATGTGTCAACTTAGACTAAGCAGTTTCCTGTCATCACTGAAGGAAAAAAATAAAAATAATTTTATTTTAATTTTTTTATAAAAATAATTTTATTTATTATTTTTTTAGAGACAGACTCTCACTTTGTTGCCCTCAGTAGAGTGCTATGGTGTCACAGCTCACAGCAACCTCCAGGTCTTGGGCTTAGGCGATTCTCTTGCCTAAGTAACTGGGACTATAGGCACCCACCACAATGCCTGGCTATTTTTTTGTTGCAGTTTGGCCGGGGCTGGGTTCGAACCCACCACCCTCAGTATATAGGGATAGCACCCTATTCACTGAGCCACAGGTGCCACCCTATAAAAATAATTTTAAATAGACTAAGCAGTCGTCATAGTCAGAAAAATTGGAAAATGTCAAATGGAACATATTAGAATTTCTGCACAAAAATGGAGTTAATTAAATTGTGTTTGATTGTAATAGGTGAAGAATGTGTCCAGAGAAAATAAACTGGTTTTAGACTATGAGTTTTTCTTTTCTTTCTATTTTTTTTTTTTTGTTGAGACAGAGTCTCACTTTGTCACCCTCAGTACAGTGCTGTGGCATCACAGCTCACAGCAACCTCAAACTCTTGGGCTCAAATGATTCTCTTACCTCAGCCTCCAAGTAGGTGGAACTACAGGTGCTCACCACAACGCCCAGCTACTTTTAGAGACTGAGTTTCAATCTTGCTCAGGCTAGTTTTGAACCCAGTAGCTCTGGCAATCCACCCACCTCGGCCTCCTAGAGTATGGGATTACAGGTGTGAGCCACTACATCTGGCATAGACTATTAGTTCTTCAATAAAATAGTTGCTCAGGCTCAGTGCCTATAGCTCAGCAGCTAGGGCGCCAGCCACCTACATAGAGGCTGACAGATTCCAACCCGGCCCAGGCCTACCAACAACAATGGCAACTACAACAAAAAAATAACCAGGCCTTGGCACCTGTGGCTCAAGTGGCTAAGGCACCAGCCACATACACCTTAGGTGGCGGGTTCGAATCTAGCCTGGGCCTGCCAAACAACAATGATGGCTGCAACCAAAAAAAAAATAGCCAGGCGTTGTGGCAGGCACCTGTGGTCCCAGCTACTTGGGAGATGGAGGCAGGAGACTTGCTTGAGCCCAGGAGTTGGAGGTTGCTGTGAGCTGTGATGCCACAGCACTCTACCCAGGGGAGATAGCTTGAGG
>NW_003852613.1:110834-112372 GCF_000181295.1 Otolemur garnettii | reverse complement strand
GCACCCGCCACAACGCCTGGCCATTTTTTGGTTGCAGCCATCATTGTTGTTTGGCGGGCCCGGGCTGGGGATTCGAACCCGCCACCTTAGGTGTTATGTGGCTGGCGCTTTAGCCGCTTGAGCCACAGGCGCCGAGCCTATTCTTTATATTATTAATGTGGAACTAATCTGCAGATTATTTCAATCTATCATGTGTTATTGAAGTAGAAGTATCAATCATGGGCTTCATTTCCTCTCATGTTTAATTATCATACAGACTGTGAACTTCTGTCAGAAATACAAGCTAATATCCTGATTTGTTATACCACATAGCCTTTCTTTTTTTTTTTTTTTCTTTTTGGAGGCAGAGTCTCACTTTGTCCCCCAAGTAGAGTGTGTTGTCATCATAGTTCACCCTCAGACTTTTGGGCTTAAGTGATCATCATGCCTCCGCCTCCCAAGTAGCTGAGATTACAGGCGCCCTCCACAATACCTGGCCATTTTTAGAAACAGGGACTTGCTTTTGCTCAGGCTGGTCTCAAAACTGTGAGTTCAGCCAGTCCACCTGTCTTGTCCTCCAAGAGTGCTGGAATTACAGGTGTGAGCCACCATGCCCAGCCAAACAGCCTTTCAAGGACTTAGTGGTAGATTTTCTTGTTTGTTTGTTTGTTTGTTTTTTGAGACAGAATCTCACTTTGTTGAGCTCGGTAGAGTGCCTCATAGCTCATAGCAACCTCAAAGTCGTTGACTCAAGCAATTCTCTTGCCTCAGTCTCCCAAATAGCTGGAACTATAGGCACCCACTACGGTGCCTAGCTATTTTTAGAGACAGGGTCTCTTGGTCTTGCTCAGCCTGGTCTGGAACTGGTGAGCTCAGACAATCCACCTGCCTCGACCTCCCAAAGTACCAGGATTACAGGAGTGAGCCACGGTGCCCGGCCAGTAGTAGTCTTCTGTTTTGTTGGGTTTTTTGGGTTTGTTTCTTTGTTTTGAAACAGAATCTCACTACATCACCCTTGGTAAGAGTGTGGTATCACAGCTCACAGCAACCTCCAACTCTTAGGCTTAAGCAATTCTCTTGCTTCAGCCTCCCAAGTAGATTACAGGCACCCACTACAATGCTTGGCTATTTTTTTGTTGCAGTTGTCATTATTGTTCAGTAGCCCGGGGCTAGGTTCAAACCCACCAGCCTCAGTGCATGTGGCCAGTGCCATAACCACTGTGCTATGGGCGCCAAGTCTGGTAAGGTTTTCTTAAATGAAATTTTGCAGAACAGAATCAGAAGAATCATTCTAAATCATTATTACTGAATAATTAATGGTTTTGGAAATTATCTTTTGCTACAGACTTGCTAACATTTCTTAATAAAGTCAACCTAAAACTATAAGGCAAGATAGTACTTATATACAAAATGTGTGCTGAAACAAAGTCATTCTAGTTTTCTTTTTTTTTTTTTTTTTTTTTTCAGCAGGCCCAGGCTGGGCTAGAACCTGCCAGCTCTGGTATATGTGGTTGACACCCTACTCACTGAGCTATGGGTGCTAAGCCTTTTTTTTTTTT
>NW_003852613.1:107669-110431 GCF_000181295.1 Otolemur garnettii | reverse complement strand
CCGCCACCTTAGGTGTATGTGGCTGGCGCCTTAGCTGCTTGAGCCACAGGCGCCGAGCCAGCAGTTATACTTTCTCATCTCAAACTACAGTTGCAAAAACATCTTTTAGATCTTTATGCCAAGTGTAATGGCAATTTCCATATTCAAAATCTATTTAATTGTGTACCTGAATAGTTTCCACCTTACCTTCAGATGAAGGTGATTAATCTACAATAATATGCTAAAGGACAAATATCAAGAGGAGAAATAAACAGAATTCTTCCTTTTTTGGGGGGGACAGTCTCACAATGTCACCTTTGGTAGAGTGCTGTGGCTTCATAGCTCACAGCAACCTCCAACTCCCGGGCTCAAGCAATTCTCTGATCTCAGCCTCCCAATTAGCTGGGACTACAGATGCCCACCACAACACCCTTCTATTTTTTTTTGTTTTGAGCTATGGGTACCAAGCCTCTATAAATCCATTTTAACAATGAATAGGCTCAATTAAAGTCACATGCTCATGGACTGATATGAATATTGGCAGTATGAATCTAGGTGAAAGACATTGTCATAGATGAAATATGTCAACATTAATAGCTTAGCATTCGAGAGAGAACACTAACTTTGAACTCCAATTAAGCAGAATGTTATTCCAAACAAGATTCTAATCTTCTCATTAGTATAACTAGATTAGGAAAAAGTTACACTCAATTACTATTACATTTTAAATTTAAGAAAAAATTGATAGAATTTTTTTATTTCACAAGTACCTTTATAACATCTTTGATTTGCCTCTTGGCCTGAATGTTTAACATATTTACTATCTGGCCCTTTCCAGTAAAAGTTTGCTGAGCCCTGGTGCAAAGAGCTACATAAAACTGGCTTCCTTAAGTCTGAGAGGGAATTAGTGTCCACTACTGGAAGAAATCATTCTGCTCAAAAAACATAAATAAATAAAAATAAAACACTTGCGGCTTGGCACCTGTGGCTCAAGCGGCTAAGGCACCAGCCACATACACCTGAGCTGGCCAGTTTGTATCCAGCCCAGGCCCGCCAAACAACAATGATGGCGGCAACCAAAAAATAGCCGGGCACTGTGGCAGGTGCCTGTAGTCCCAGCTACTTGGGAGGCTGAGGCAGGAGAATCACTTGAGCCCAGGAGTTGGAGGTTGCGGGGAGCTATGATGTCACAGCATTCTACCCAGGGCAACAGCTTGAGGCTCTGTCTCAAAATAAAATAAAAATAAAAATAAAACACTTGGACAAAGTAGGCCATTGTTTTCTATAGTAGTCAAGAAGCTAATAGATATGGCAGCTAAGTCTAGCCCAGAGATATCACCATATGAAGGAAGTAATTATGAAGTTGATATTTTAAGAATTTAGTATGGAAGATTATAATGGGGATATGAATATTATTTTCTAAGCATTATAGTAGTAAATAGGAGGGAAAAATAAAATTGTCAATTAGTCTCCTTTTTTGTTTTAGGGAAAAATACTTAGAAATATATGTCAAGGCTTGGCACCTGTGGCTCAAGCGGCTAAGGTGCCAGCCACATACACCTGAGCTGGCGGGTTCGAATCCAGCCTGGGCCCGCCAAACAATGATAGCTGCAACCAAAAAATAGCCAGGCATTGTGGTAGGCGCCTGTGGTCCCAGCTACATGGGAGGCGGAGCCAGGAGAATCGCTTAAGCCCAGGAGTTGGAGGTTGCTGTGAGCTGTGATGCCACAGCACTCTACCCAGGGGGACAGCTTGAGGCTCTGTCTCAAAAAAATAAAAAAAGACTGCTAATTTTGCCAAGTCACTGAAGTAAATATATCCTGTAATTCCATACCTGCATTGTCACAGCGCTTCTATCCTTAGCATTATTGCTGGAAAAGTAAGGAGCAGGGCTAGTGCCTGTGGCTTAGTAGGGTGCTGTCCCCATATACCAAGTGTGGCGGGTTTGTTGGGCATTGTGGCAGGTGCCTGTAGCTGGGCATTGTGGCAGGTACCTGTAGTCCCACTTACTTGGGAGGCTGAGGCAAGAGAATCACCTAAGCTCAAGAGCTGGAGATTGCTGTGAGCTGTGACACTACTGCACTCTACCGAGGGCGACAAAGTAAAACTCTGTAATTAAAAAAGAGAAAAGAAAAGGGGCAGAGGAAGAGATCAAAGCTTGTTCTGATACCCTCATTAAGGCAACAATCTAGGAAGACTGCCAGGTCTTAACTGTTATCTAAAAGGTTGGGCCTGCCTAGGTAGTAGGGGAGAGGAAAAAAATCCACGGTGGGGCCCAAAGTTATGGCCTCTGTACAGAGGCAGTGTCAGAGCTAGGAAGTAATGAATCCAGACAAGTTACTCAAAAAGACTTGTCAGTCCTTTGCATATAGATTGTACTCATCTTAAAAGACAAGAATTTAAGTGTAATACCATCCTCAGGAGTAAGCAAGCTAAGGTAGACTCGCAAATCCACAGCCTTTTTTATGCTTTCTTGCTATTTTTCCCCACTCATTTCTAGTTTGTTATGTCTAAGCACTTCAGAACCATCGTCTAGAAAGTTTTTCTAAGCTCATATCAACTGTACTAAAGAAGAATAAAGTTTTGTTGTTTTTTTTTTCTTTTTTGAGACAGTCTCACTATGTCACCCCCAGTAGAATGCTGTGTCACCACAGCTCATAGCAACCTTAAACTCCTGGGCTCAAGCAATTCTCTGATCTCAGCCTCCCAATTAGCTGGGACTACAGATGCCCACCACAACACCCTTCTATTTTTTTTGTTTTGAGCTATGGGTACCAAGCCTC
>NW_003852613.1:102176-107616 GCF_000181295.1 Otolemur garnettii | reverse complement strand
CAGGAAAGTATTTCTTCTTCTTCTTCTTCTTTTTTTTTTTTTTTTGAGACAAAGTCTCAGTTTGTCACCTTGGGGAGAATGGCATGATGTCATAGGTAACAGCAACCTCAAACTCTTGGCTCAAATGATTCACTTGCCTCAGCCTCCCAAGTAGTGGGGAGGCGCCTGTAGGCCCAGGCATCTGCTACAATGTCCAGCTATTTTGAGAGACAGGGTCTCACTCTTGTTCAGGCTGGTCTTGAACTCCTGAGCTCAAGTGATCCACCTGCCTCAGCCTTCCAGAGTGCTAGGATTACAGGTGTGAGCCACCACGTCCCGCCTTATTTATTTTTATAGATATGAAATCTGGCTATGTTGCCCAGGTGGGTCTGGAATGTCTGTCTGGCCTCAAGTGATCCTACCTCTTTGGCTTCCCAAAGTGCTGGGATTATGGGAATTAGCCACTATACCAAGGCTCTTTTTTTTTGGGGGGGGGGCCAGGGCTGGGTTTGAACCTGCCACCTCAGGCATATGGGGCCAGGGCCCCACCCTTTTGAGCCAGAGGCACCTCCCATACCAAGGCTCTTAAAAAACTTTTATCATGGCTTGGCACCCATAACTCAGCGGGTTCGAACATGGCCCAGGCCTGCCAAACAATAACAACTACAAAAGAATAGCTGAGCTTTGTGGTGGGCCCCTGTAGTCCCAGCTACTTGGGAGGCTGAGGCAAGAGAATCGCTTAAGCTCAAAAGTTTGAAGTTGCTATGAGCTGTAACACCATGGCACTCTCCCCATTGTGAGACTCTGTCAAAAAAAAAAATTTATCATACAAAATTCCAGGGCTCGGTGCAGTGGCTCACACCTGTAATCCTAGCACTTGGGAGGCAAGGCAGGTGGACTGCCTGAGCTCACAGGTTGGAGACCAGCCTGAGCCAGTTGGAGACCTCGTCTCTAAAAATAGCCAGGCGTGGTGGCATGTGCCTGTAGTCCCAACTACTTGGGAGGCTGAGGCCAGAGAATTGCTTAAGCCCCTGAGTTTGAGGTTGCTGTGAGCTATGACACCACAGCATTCTACCAAGAGTGACAAACTGAGACTGTCTTAAAAAAAAAAAAATTGAAACATCCTAAAGCAGAATATAATTAACCTCATCTACATACTTATGTCAACACTTGTTTTTTTTTTTGTTTGTTTGTTTTGAAACAGAGCCTCAAGCTGTCCCCCAGGGTAGAGTGCAATGGCATCACAGCTCACAGCCACCTCCAACTCCTGGGCTCAAGCGAGTCTCCTGCCTCAGCCTCCCAAGTAGCTGGGACCACAGGCGCCCGCCACAACGCCCAGCTATTTTTTTGGTTGCAGCTGTCATTGTTGTTTGGTGGGCCCGGGCTGGATTCGAACCCACCACCTTAGGTGTATGTGGCTGGCGCCTTAGCCACTTGAGCCACAGGCGCCAAGCCTTATGTCAACACTTGTTAACAATACACAGCCATGGCTCAGTGCCAATGAGAATGCCTGGCCTCTATATCCATAGCAGATACATCTGTGGTTTGGTGAGGGTGGAAACAAAAATCACTTGATTTGGCCAGGCTTGGTGGTTCATGCCTGTAATCTTAGCACCCTAGGAGGCCAAGGCAGGAGGACTGCTTGAGCTCACCTGTTCAAGACCAGCCTGAGCAGCTCAGCGCCCGTAACTCAGTGGTTAGGGCGCAGGTCACATACACCAGGGCTGGTGGGTTCAAACACAGCCAGAGCCTGCCAAACAACAATGACAACTACAACAAAAATGACAACTCCAACCTGTGAGCTCAGTGCCACTGAGCCAATCTCAGTGCCAAAGAATGAATAATAATCATGGAAAACTAGTACAGTATGTGCCAGCTATTACTCTAAACACTTTATATGTATTAGCTTGTTTAATACATTTACTTCAACCAACCTAGGAGGTAAATGTTATTAGCCCTATTTTATAGATGAGGCAGAGAATGACTAAGTAACTGGCCCAAGGCCACTCAGCAGCCAACTGAATGAGCCAAGATTCAAACCCAAGCAGTCAGATTGAAATTATGTGCTTTCAAGTTACGCCTGAGACTAAAACAACACGAAATTTGGGGAAGATGAAAACCTGTTTGTGCTGAGTCACAAAAGGCACTGGACCTTAAATATTTCCCTTTTTAGCTTACCCTAAGATAGACATCACTTACAAGTATATCCTGCAATCTAGGATATGTTTAACCTAGGACTGGCAAATGACTAAAATGAATTTCCCAGCTCGGTGCTTATAGCTCAGTGGCCAGGGCGCCGGTCACATACACCGGGGCTGGTGGTTTCAAACCCAAACAGGGCCTGCCAAACAATGACAACTATAACAAAAAAATAGCCGGGCATTGTGGCAGGAGCCTGTAGTCCCAGCTACTTGGGAGGCTAAGGCAAGAGAATCGCTTAAACCCAAGAGTTTGTGGTTGCTGTGAGCTGTGACGCTACGGCACTACCCAGGGCGACATGGTGAGACTCTGTGTCAAAAATAGAAAAAAGAAAAAAAGAAAAGAAATTCCCTTCACAGAGGGATCTATTCGTGTCTTTTTTCGTCTGCCTGCTTCTCTCCTTTGGACATGTTGTCTGTCCAGTTCCAGGGATGTTGCTACCGATAATCAAGCTCCAGTAGCCTAGTAATTTTTCTCAGTAGTCATTCATCCAACAAATATTTGAGCATCAACTCAGAGCCAGACATTGTGCAAGGCAGACAAGACAAAGATGAACAAGACAGACAAGATCCCTGCTCTCTTATAATTTACATTTTAATTTGGGGTGTGGGGAGATTCACACTCTAGAAGAGGGAATTAGGGCACGGCTGGAGGTACGTGGGCAAGGGGAAAGAAAAGCAGGCGGAATCTGGAGCAGGCGAAGCTTTCAGGGCACGCACGCCCGAAAGGCGTTTGCATTTCACTCACTGCAATTTTGAACCTCAAAGGCCAGATTACCCTAGGCTGTAAATCTCTTGACCAATTTAATCCTGTCAATCTAACCTTCAGCGCGCGCGCGCGCGCGGACACACACACCCATTTGTCGAGTCACTTAGCCAACGCGGTCACTTAGCCTAGAGGTCACCTCAGCCCCTGGAGTCATCCGCTTCCTGAACCACTTCGGCCCTTGGGGTCTGTCTGCCCTTGAGTCTCTGGTGGGCCCCTTGGCCAGCTAGGTCACCCTAGTGCCACGCCCCCCTAGCCCGCGGTTCGGCCTGCACGTTACGCTTTGTTCGCAGAAGCAGGTTTTCGAAACGCCGCTCCCTCTAGACTCCAGCTGTTTTCTTGCCAGTGCTGCCCCCGGCGGCGCATCGCAGCCCAGGAAGGGAGTGCCCGTAGCCGCCTCCTCAGCCTTCTACCGAAACGCGGGAGCGGGCGCGGGCAGCTCACGCCCAGCGGTCTGGGCCGGGCTCCTGATTGGCGGTACCGTGTGACGTCTCACTGGGAGGGCCCCGGCGGCCGCTGCGAGCCGGGTCCCTGCGCATGCGTAGAGAGAGCGCGCTGAGCCGAGGGGGTGGTGGCCGGCCGCTTCTCCCGCGTCCGCCATTTTGTTTCTGTGGCTATTGGGAACCGGCTGGGTAAAACCGCCCCGGAGGCGCGACGCTCTTCGGAGTTCGGTACTTGGTGTGACTGCGGGGGTCAGTGAAGACCCGTGGGGCTGCAGAGCCACCACGTTCCAGGTCAGGAGTCACCGGAGGCACCCACGGTACGCTGGGCAGCCCAAGAATCCCCAGGCGGCCTCCGCTGCGCCTGAACTTCGCCCACCCAGATCCCTGGTCTCTGCCCCGCATCCCCGGCCCGGCTGTCTCCGTGAGGCGGCCCCGGAGCAGGCGGGTGGCGGCGAAGGATGCTGCGGGCCCGGAGCCGAGAGGAAGGTGCTGGTCCTGCCCTCTGAGCGCGCCTCGAGGTGTGCCGAGAGGCCCTTCCTCGGCCTCAAAGCCGTCTGCGGGCAAAGGCTTCCAGAGCAGGCGACAGCGGCCGCCGCCCCGACGCGCCACAGAGCCCCCGGCCCGCCACCATGTCTTCTGCAAGGTTCGATTCCTCAGATCGCTCCGCCTGGTACATGGGGCCTGTGTCTCGCCAGGAGGCGCAGACCCGGCTCCAGGGCCAGCGCCACGGCATGTTCCTCGTCCGCGACTCCTCCACCTGCCCCGGGGACTACGTGCTGTCTGTGTCCGAGAACTCGCGGGTCTCTCACTACATCATCAACTCACTGCCAAACCGGCGTTTTAAGATCGGGGATCAAGAGTTTGATCATTTGCCGGCCCTGCTGGAGTTTTACAAGATCCACTACCTGGACACTACCACCCTAATCGAGCCTGCGCCCAGGTACGCGAGTGCCCGCCCTTGTTGGGTGTGCAGTCACCCCGAGGACGGCGGGAATGGGATCAGTGAAAGAGTGTGTGGGTAGTTGCGGGGGGTGGGGGTGGGGGTTTGAACTCATTCCCCCCCATTCTGAACCAAATTCTTTTCCAGAAGGTATTCCTAACGGAAGGTTAGTATCGGGATCTGGGTCACAGAATGAGCGGATGCGTTTTAAATATGTTTAATGATGAATGCACGGTTAAAATGCACGCTTCTTGCATTCGTTGTTTTATCTATTTAGCTGTAATACTAACGCAGTGTGGTGTTGTTTAAAAAACCTTTTTTGGAAAATCTGAAGATAGCGAGGAACCCTCCCACCCCCCTCCCCTCGCCAGAGTATACGTGCACACGTTTCCCCACCACCATTCAAGTTCTTGAAACTCCAGGTTAAGAACTCCGGGGTTGCATCCTTTGGAACAGTCGCCAAATGAAAATGCTTTAGCGTTTAGAAGCAGAGAACTTTAACTGAAATGTCAGAATATTGATATTTTGGTGCCAAGTTGGAAGCTGGCCAGACCCCACCTCTTTAATATACATTAGTTACAAAGAAAAGAGAAGGTGCATTGGGTTGGGCAAGGACTTTTTTAAGTTTCCCCCCACAAGGTGAACCATTAATAGGGCAGAGATCAATTTCATTAATTTCCAGGAGGATTAAGGCTAGAATGTTATTAAAGGAGAATTTTGAACTGCAGTTACCTTAATTCAATCCTAGTTACATTTTGAAGTAACCCTAATGATTGTATATGTATTTTTTATTTTTTAGTATCTATTTTAAAGTTAAAAACCCAAAGTGACATTGGTTATCAAGCCTCCTCTCTTTCAAGTAAAATGCGTTATTTTATTTATTTGCTTTCATTTGCCTTAGTATTTCATCAAGTTTCTTTTCTTTAAATTATGCTCAATATGAGCTGAAAAATTAACTATGATTTTTTAAAGTAAAAGATATATTTTTTTTTTTTTTTTTTTGAGACAGAGCCTCAAGCTGTCCCCCTGGGTAGAGTGCCCTGGCATTACAGCTCACAGCAACCTCCAACTCCTGGGCTCAAGCGAGTCTCCTGCCTCCGCCTCCCAAGTAGCT
>NW_003852613.1:93900-102099 GCF_000181295.1 Otolemur garnettii | reverse complement strand
ATTCGAACCCGCCACCTTAGGTGTACGTGGCTGGCGCCTTAGCCGGTTGAGCTATAGGCGCCGAGCCAAAGTAAAAGATATTTTACTAACTAGTTTATTTCTTAAAGATCTATTTTAAAAGGACTAGGTGTAGATGTTGATGTAGATTTTTCGGGGTGAGATGTTTCCAACTTACATATTACTGACAGTATTAACTCTGCATTTCAAATATTAAAAGCTGTTATAATTAGCTATGGTTACCAACTAGATACATAAGATTGCTTCTCTGGGATAGAGATAGAAAAGAAATAAAGCTGTGGCAGTATAATAACTGTAAGATTAGCTGCTGAACTAAAAGGATTTTTTAAATGGGGAAAAAGTGGTTATAAATCAGCATAACAAAGACCAAGGACACCCAAGAATCTGATTGGTGAAACCTGCAGATGCTGAAAGTTACAGTCAACCTTGAGCACAATGTAGTTCTAGAAGGAGTTGAATCCACTGTAATGAGATTTATAATATGTTTAAATAAATTACTTCTGTAATTGGTGTAAGTGAATTATATAATTAATATCAGGCATTTATTAAGTCATGCCCTGTGCAAGGCATGTGTTTACATCAAGGTGACAGGCACTAATACAGCTGTTTCAAAAAGTGAGTTAATGGCTTGATCCCCTTTTTGAAGAGGAAAAGAGGGTGTGCTGCTTGTCATTAGGCACAAAATGAATTCTAAATTTTTCATACATGTCTCTTCAGATACCAAATGTAATTTTCTGTCTTTGCCCTTCTGTTGGGCAAAGTACTCATTCCCTGGTACCCAACGTTATCTATTCACACCTTTGTAATTGACCACCTAACTACGCCCTACTCTCTATCTGTTGAAAGCCTACCTATTGTTCTTTTTTTTTTTTTTTTAAGTGACAGTTTGAGCGCGTCACCCTCGGTAGAGTGCTATAATGTCACAGCTCACAGCAACCTCCAACTCTTGGGCTCAGGCAATTCTCTTGCCTCAGCCTCCCAAGTAGCTGGGACCACAGGCACCCGCCACAACACCTGGCTATTTTTTGTTGCAGTTTGGCAGAGGCTGGGTTTGAACCCGCCACCCTCGGTGTATGGGGCCAGCACCCTACCCACTGATCCAGAGGCACCGCCCAAGCTTACCTGTTGTTCTAGTCCCCTCACAAACAATAGGGCTTTTCCCTGACCCTCCCCCATGTATTGCTTTGTTTCTTCTCTGTGTCCTCTGTACCCAGCATGTTGCCGTAATTTAGTTTTTGTTTTCCTTGGTGTCTTTTTTTTTTTTGCAGTTTTTTGGCTGGGGCTGGGTTTGAACTTGCCACCTCTGGCATATGGGACTCGAGTCCTAACCATTTGAGCCACAGGTGCTGCCTTTCCTTGGTATCTTTGAAAGAGATCACAGTGCTGGTCAAATTAGATCCTGACTGGGTTCACTTTGCTACACCGAACCTTTGAATTGCCACTCCCAAACCTGACTTTCATGGATTAAATTTATATATTATTAGTCTTTTATAGAAAGCTAATGGCTCCTAGAGCCAAATGGAAAACACAATGTAATGTTTCTTCATGTGCCAAACAGGAGTTTTTGTTGGCTTTTCTTTTTTTTTTTTTTTTTTTGGAAACCTATTCTCTGTTGCCCAGGCTAGAGTGCTGTGGCATCAGCTTACCTCATGGCAACCTCAAACTACTGGGTTCAAGTGATCCTCCTGCCTCAGCCTCAAGAGTAGCTGGGAGTACAGGTGCCTGCCATAATGCCTGGCTAATTTTTCTAGTTTTAATAATAGGGCCTTACTCTTGCTCAAACTGATCTTGAACTCCTAAGCTCTAGGGATCCTCTGGCCTTGGCCTCCTAGAGTGCTAGGATTAGAGGTGTGAGCTACTATGCCTAGCTAAAACTGAGCTTTTAAAGCCAGAGTTTCATGCCTTTTAGCTGATAGTTTATTTTTTTATTTCGTATAGACACAGTTCATATCTCTGGTGTTTTCCTCCGAATTTAAGAATTGGTGCTTGTGGGCGGTGACTGTGGCTCAGTGGGTGGGGTATTGGCCCCATATACTGAGGGTGGTGGGTTCAAGCCCAGCCCTGGCCAAGCTGCAACAAAAAATGGCTGGGTGTTGTGGCAGGTGCCTGTAGTCCTGGCAGCTGGGGAGGATGAGGCAGGAGAATCGCCTGGGCCCAGGAGTTGGAGGTTGCTGTGAGCTGTGATGCCATAGCACTCAACCGAGGGCAATAAAGTGAGACTCTGTCTCTTTAAAAAAAAAAAAAATAGTGCTTGAATTATTCTAGTATGATGATTTTTGTTGGAATGCTTTATGATTTTTAATTTTATATTTTCATTCACGTAAGAGGATTAAAACTCAGTGTCAGTGCTGGGAACAATGGGTGACAGATGTACTTTCTCCTTTCTCCATGGAGGAGACAACACTCAATAGTAGCCCAGGCAGCATTAATGAAGACCTCCCCCCCATCTCTACGAAAAAATAGAAAAATTAGCCAGGTGTGGTGGTGTGCACTAGTAGTCCAGCTGCTTAGGATAGCTTGAGGACCTGGAGTTTGAAGCTGCAGTGAGCTGTGATGGTGCCACTCCAGGAGCGTAGGGGACAAAGACCATGTCTCAAAAAAAAAAAAAGCTCCAAAACAAAACACAAACACTTATAAGATTAATAAATGTTGTGAAGGAAATAAACTTAGCCTGAAAGAATGTAGCAGATGAAACTACCTGAGGATAGTATGTATGGTCAGAAAACATAAGCCTAGGGTAGGTAAAAAACCAGCCTGGAGGTTTGAGCTGAGATTAAGGAAAGAGCCTTAGGGAAAGGCTTGTACCAGAGATGAGAAAGACCATTTGGGGAAGTGCTATTCCTAAAAGAGAAAGGGGGTCATAAGAGTTTAGGAGACTACAGTCATAGTAAATAATTGGATCTTATTTAAAATGCTGTGGGCTCCTTGGCAGGGAAATAACCTGGGGCTGTTGATAATCCAGGTGCAAAATCATGGTAACTGATATTAACACTGGAGCTGTGACTTGGAGATGAAATTGATGTTGCTGGTGGGTGGAGGGTGGAAAAGGAAGGGGAAAAAATAAGGATGATTGTCGGATTTGTAACTGTGTCCTGAGGGTTTACCTTATTAATTGCTTTTTGTATGCCTATTATATTCCTGTGGTTGATTTTATTTTTTTAATTATTTTTATTTATTTATTTATTTGCAGTTTTTGGCCAGGGTTGGGTTTGAACCTGCCACCCCGGGTATATGGGACCAGTGCCCTACTCCTTGAGCCACAGGTGCTACACCTGGTGGTTGATTTTAAATATAACTCACATACAGCATTTTGCTGGGTAGTTTTAATTTTGAAAGATGCAAAGGATTCTCTTTCTGCACAGGGGTGTGATTTTTTTTTTTTTTTTTTTTTTTTAGAGACAGAGTCTCACTTTATTGTCCTCGGTTGAGTGCTATGGCATCACAGCTCACAGCAACCTCCAGCTCTTGGGCTTAGGCAATTCTCTTGCCTCAGCTTCCCCAGTAGCTGGGACTACAGGCACTCGCCACAACACCCGGCTACTTTTTGGGGGCTGGGTTTGAACCCACCACCCTCGGTATAGGGGCCTCTGTCTCTAAAAAAAAAAAGAAAAACTGAGGGAAGTTGACAAAAAATGGTTTTTACTCAGTAGACGTTGCACATTGGACCTGGTAATATGGAACTTCAAATCCAACAGTCCCCATCATGCACCTAAGGAGTTTACTGATTACTGGGATTGTTGGTTTTTTGTTTCTTGAGACAGAGCTTCAAGTTGTCGCCCTGGGTAGAGTACTGTGGCATCACAACTCACAGCAACCTCCAACTCCTGGTTTAAGAGATTATCTTCCTTCAGCCTCCCAAGTAGCTGGGACTACAGGCTCCTGCCACGACACCCAGCT
Organism: Otolemur garnettii; assembly: GCF_000181295.1. Lineage (NCBI taxonomy): Eukaryota > Metazoa > Chordata > Mammalia > Primates > Galagidae > Otolemur > Otolemur garnettii. The sequence goes on along the minus strand of NW_003852613.1, from coordinate 98,184 downwards.
GTTGTTTGGCAGGCCCAGGTTGTATTCGAACCCCCTAGCTCTGGTGTATGTGGCTGGTGTCTTAGCCTCTTGAGGTACAGGCTCCAAGCCTGAGGTTGTTTTTGAGACAGAAGTTCACTTTATCCCCCTGGGTAGAGTGCTGGTTTGGAACTCCAGACTCAAGCAGTCCATCCACCTCAGCCTCCCAGAGTGCTATGATTACAGGCGAGAGCCAGTAGTGTCTGGCCCTGGTTACTGAGATTTACTTATTTTTTTCAGGCTATGCTGTGGGAGATCTGAGAAAGGGTGATAAATCTAACCTGAGAGCTCAGCGGAGGAGCCTCACACCTGTGAAGCAAGCCAAGCCCTGTAGAGACAGGGGATATCTCAGGAAGCGTGGTTGCATCTTCTCCCCACATTGCCTGTCCTAAATATATAAGAACTCAAATCTGGACTTTCATAATTGGGAGTAGGGGAGAAGGATTACCATTAATTTTAATTAGCATGGAATTTTAATCTAAGAATTTCTCTTTGAACAATTGGACTAGATTATTTCTAAGGGTCCTTAAGGCTAAAACATTTTAATTCTTTCTGATAAATAAAAAGGGGATCCTGTTTATGACTTGAGAGTTCAGATTATGTTTTTTGGTTTTTTTTTTTTTTTAAGATAGAGCCTCAAGCTGTTCCCCTGGGCAGAGTGCCGTGGCATTACAGCTCACAGCAACCTCCAACTCCTGGGCTCAAGCGAGTCTCCTGCCTCCGCCTCCCAAGTAGCTGGGACCACAGGCGCCCCCCACAACGCCCGGCTATTTTATGTTTGCAGCCATCATTGTTGTTTGGCGGGTCCGGGCTGGGGATTCGAACCCGCCTCCTTAGGTGTACGTGGCTGGCGCCTTAGGCGGTCGAGCTATAGGCGCTGAGCCTTTTTTTTTTTTTTTTCAAGAGACGGAGTCTCAAGCTGTCGCCCTGGGTAGACTGCTGTGGTATCACAACTCACAGCAACCTCAAACTCTTGGGCTTAAGCAATTCTCTTGCCTCAGCCTCCCAAATAGCTGGGACTGCAGGCACCCACCTATAGTTGTTGTTTGGCAGATCCGGGCTGGGTTCGAACCTGCTAGCTCTGCTATATGTGGCTGGTGCCCTAGCATCTGAGCTACACAGGACAAGCCTATGAAAGGGTTAGGTAATTAGAGTGCCTGGGATTCTGTGCTTTCACAAGCAAAATAGGATAGAAATAGGAATGGGAAATATGTCAATTTATTGAAACCTACTGTATCCCAAAGTTCAATGCTGGACTCTAGGTATATAATATAATGGGAGTAAACCATGGTTTTTTTTCTTTGAGCTCAGGCTGTTGAAAAATTAGAATGCCATAGGATATTTATTGATTGAGAGAGTCTCTGTTCTGGTAAAGTACCATGGCATCATAGGTCATAACAACCTCAAACTCCTGGGCTAACATGATCCTCTTGCCTCAGCCTCCTGAGTAGCTGGGACTACAGCACTTGCCATATTTTTAGTAGAGACAGGGTCTCAGTGTTGCTCAGGCTGGTCTCAAAGTCCTGAGTTCAAGAGATCCACCTGCCTTGGCCTTCAAGAGTGCTAGGATTACAGGCATAAGCCATACCACCCACACTCTTTTTTTGTTTGTTTGTTTTGTTTTGTTTTTGAGACAGTCTCAAGCTGTTGCCTTCAGTAGAGTGCTGTGGTGTCATAGCTCACATTAACTTCCAATTCTTGGGATCAAGCAATCCTCTTGACTCAGTTTTTCTTTTTTTTTTTTTTTTTTTTTTTTTTGAGACAGAGCCTCAAGCTGTCTCCCTGGGTAGAGTGCCATGGCATTACAGCTCACAGCAACCTCCAACTCCTGGGCTCAAGCGAGTCTCCTGCCTTTGCCTCCCAAGTAGCTGGGACCACAGGCGCCCGCCACAACGCCCGGCCATTTTTTGGTTGCAGCCGTCATTGTTGTTTGGCGGGTCCGGGCTGGGGATTCGAACCCGCCACCCTAGGTGTACATGGCTGGCGCCTTAGCCGGTCGAGCCATAGGCGCTGAGCCGACTCAGTTTTTCTATGTCAGTAGAGACAGGGTCTTGTTTTTGCTCAGGCTGGTCTCCAACTTGTGAGCTCAAGCATCCACCCACCTCAGCCTCCTAGAGTGCTAAGATTACCAGCATGAGCCACCACGCCCAGCTCCTTCAAAATGTTACAGGAGTATAAATGGGAGCCTCGGCTTAGACAGAATAACTCAGAATTAGCAGGCAGAATAGGTATGAGTTGTGGAAGAAAGTGAAAAGGCATAGGAGAGCCATTAGTGGTGGCCTGAATGTTTAGGGATAGAAAAGAGGGGATCTTGGTGTTACATGCCACTAAGTGGCAAAGAACTAAAGCAGTTTCCCTAGAGAGGTGGGACTTAGCCAGTATTCTTGGAATCAATTCTTCTGCCAGTGTTTTGTTGTTGTTGTTGTTGCAGTTGTCATTATTGTTTTAGCTGGCCCAGGCTGTGTTTGAACCCTCCAGCCTTGGTGTATATGGCTAACGGGCACTGCCATCTGCCAGTGTTTTTGTTTTTATTTTTTACTGTGAAGTATTTCATACATACAAAATGAGTATACGTGTATATAGATATACATGCACATATGAAATAAAAAAACAAATATCCATGTACCCTCTTTAAAAAAAAAAATAGGGCTCCATGCCCATAGGTCACTGTGTAGGGCGCCAGCCACGTACACTGAGGGTGGTGGGTTCAAGCCTGTCCCAGACCTGCTAAACAATGACAACTGCAACCAAAAAATAGCAGGCATTGTGGCAGTTTCCTGTAGTCCCAGCTACTTGGGAAGCTGAGGCAAGAGAATTGCTTAAATCCAAGAGTTTGAGGTTGCTGTGAGCTGTGATGCCATATACTCTACTGAGGGCAACATAGTGAAACTCTGTCTCAAAAAAAAAAAAGAACATTACTAGTCTTTCTGCAAAAGTTGATTGTATTGGTTCTTCAGCGTGAATAAGGAGATTTTTTTTTTCCTTAAGACAGAGCCTCAAGCTGTCCCCTGGATAGATTGTTGGGACATCACACCACAACGCCTGGCCATCGTTGTTTGGCGGGCCCGGGCTAGATTCGAACCTGCCACCTTAGGTGTCTGTGGCTGGAGCCTTAGCCACTTGAGCCACAGGTGCCGAGCCGAATAAGGAGATTTGTGTATTTATTTATTTATTTACTTTTAGAGACAGAGTCTTACTTTGTCACTCTTGGTGGAGTGCTTTGGCGTCACAGCTCACAGCAACCTCCAGCTCTTGGGCTTAGGCGATTCTCTTGCCGTAGCCTCCCAAGTAGCTGGGACCACAGGCACCCACCACAACGTCTGGCTATTTTTTGTTGCAGTTTGGCAGGGGCCAGGTTTGAACCCGCCACCCTCAAGAGAAAAGGGTTCATATCATTAGATTTAAAAAAAAAGTTACCAGGTTAGTCATTCAGGACCTTGCTTCTCCAGACATGCTGTAGACAGTAGGCACAAAGAGAACGGGAAGCCTGAGTGTTTGGTGTTTGAATGAGCTTGGAAAACCCTTTATATGGGAAGTTGGTTTTTTTTTTTCTTCTTCCTTGGTCTGTCTTATTTGGATAAACTTTAAAGGGAAGTTGGAGGAGGGTGCTATTTTTAGTTTTGCTCGAGGAACAGACAGAAATAATTGAGAAGCAATTAATTTTTTCAATTAATAGGTTTCCTGTTTCTTTAGCCAATGGGGTCTAAAAGACAGCAGAATGTCTTATCTGGCAGCATCTTGGGACCACAGGCACCCATTGGTTCATTGAAACCAATGTGTAGCTAACAAAGGAGTTTGAGAATATGAGGTAGAGGACTTAGAATTTATGGCAAGAATGTATGTTGTTGTTGTTTTTTTAAAGAGAGTCTCACTTTGTTGCCCTTGATAGAGTGCCCTGCCGTCACAGCAACCTCCAACTCCTGGGCCTAGGCATTTCTCTTGCCTCAGCCTCCCAAGTATCTGGGATCACAGGCGTCTGCCACAATGCCCAGCTATTTTTTGTTGCAGTTTGGCCGGAGCAGATTTGAACCCACCACCCTCGAACAAACAAACCACATTAGTCACAGTAAATTTTTTTTTTAAGAGTCTCACTGTTACCCAGGCTAGAGTGCTCTGGCGTCAACCCAGCTCACAGCAACCTCAAGATACTGGGCTCAAGCAATCCTCTTGCTTCAGCCTCCCCTGTAGCCAAGACTACAGGTGTATGGTTAATATTTTTAATTTTTTGTAGAGTAGAGGTCTTGTTTTCCTTTTTTTTTTTTTTTT
>NW_003852613.1:85656-92199 GCF_000181295.1 Otolemur garnettii | reverse complement strand
CGCCACCTTAGGTGTATGTGGCTGGCGCCTTAGCCGCTTGAGCCACAGGCGCTGAGCCGTCTCTTTTTTAAAAAGAAAAAAATAGCCAGGCATTGTGGCAGTCCCAGCTACTTTGGAGGCTGAGGCAAGAAAATCACTTGAGCCAAAGAGTTTAAGGTTGCTGTGAGCTACAACACCACGGCACCGGCTAAGGACAACAAAGTGAGACTCTATCTCAAAAAAAACTTAAGGGGCAGGAAAAAACTCTGGTAAAATAGTTATAAAATATATTTTTGTTTGTTTGTTTCTTTGAGACAGAGTCTCAACCTATCGCCCTGCGTAGAGTTCTGTGGTGTCATAGCTCACAGCGATTTCCAACTCCACCTCAAGCAATCCTCTTGCCCTTAGTTTTCCTATTTGTAGTAGAGATAGTGCCTTGCTTTTGCTCAGGCTCGTCTTGAACTCATGAGCTCAAGCAACCCACCAACCTTGGCCTCCCAGAGTGCTGGGATTACAGATGAGCCACTGCGCCCAGCCATAAAATGTTTTTGTCCAAGGCTTGGTATATTTTCAATTTTCTCGAACATTTCTTAGGTAAAGAGAGACTTCTTTACTTTCTTTGCAGATGAGGCGTTGCTTGAGAGCAGTGTCTGCTTTTATAGCTGATTCTTGGGAGTGTATTCATTCTATAAGGCACTAATCACATACACACTGAATGAATCTATAATCACAGCAAAGACAATGTGGTGCCAGTGGACTGATGCTTAAATGAGAGCTCTTGCCTGTGAGTTTTGCAGTGAACCTTTGACAGTCATTCATTTTGATGGTTAGATGTCAGTTCCTGTCCTATGAGGTGAAATGTGGGATTAATATTTTTAATTTGACAAGCATATAAGTTCCTCCTGGCTTTTATATTTTGAGAGACCAGAGACAGAGGCCTTTGTCATCTTCTTTATGTTGTTCGGGGAAGTATGCAGGATGCAAGCCATAGATTAGGACGGAGAGGAAGAGTATGTGATGGTTGTGACAAGGATCAAAAGACAGCAGCTACTTGAGGTTTAAAAAAATTCAGAGCAGGTATCTCTGTGTAAACAAGAGGTCTCTGTAAAAGCAGAAATGGCCCATGTTTGTGTGTGTATACATACTTGACATGTAATGTGGAAAGGCATTTTCAAGATAACTAACTTTTGTTGCAATGCAGTCTACAGAAACTACAAAACCATCTTAATTACTGAGACTATAGAAAAGAAAATTTATTGTAGAGTGGTTTGTTAAGTTTGGTGAACATTGGCATAGAATAAGATTTTTCTCTTAATTTTCTTTCTCTGTTAAGGTATCCAAGCCCACCAATGGGATCTGTGTCCGCACCTAACCTGCCTACAGCAGAAGAAAATCTGGAATATGTACGGACTCTCTATGATTTTCTTGGGAATGATGCCGAGGACTTGCCCTTTAAAAAGGGTGAGATCCTAGTGATAATAGAGAAGCCTGAAGAACAGTGGTGGAGTGCCCGGAACAAGGATGGCCGGGTTGGAATGATTCCTGTCCCTTATGTTGAAAAGCTTGTGAGATCCTCACCACATGGAAAGCATGGAAATAGGAATTCCAACAGTTACGGGATCCCAGAACCTGCTCACGCATACGCTCAACCTCAGACCACAACTCCCCTACCTGCAGTTTCTAGTACTCCTGGGGCATCGATCAACCCTTTGCCATCCACACAGAATGGACCTGTCTTTGCAAAAGCAATCCAGAAAAGAGTACCCTGTGCTTATGACAAGACCGCCTTGGCATTAGAGGTAAAAATCTATTAAGACTGGCTTTGGAGGTTCTTTTTTTGTTTTCATTTTAGTTTTAGTTTCTTCTAATTAAAGATTATATTTATGGGAATTAGAGAGCTGGGTAACTTTGGCATATGCACTGTTAGTGTTTCACATGATTCTTTGTTTGTTGGTTTGTTTTTGTGGTTTTTGGCTGGGGCTGGGTTTGAACCCACCACCTCCAGAATATGAGGCCAGCGCCTTACTCCTTTGAGACACAGGCACCGCCCTCACATGATTCTTTTGTCTTTTCTTATTCTTTGTTTCTCCCAAGTTCTCAGCCTACTTGTTCATTTTTCTTTTCCCAAGGCCTTATAGATTTAGTCTCATAGTAGTTCATTTTCTTTCTAGTATTCATAGTGAAGGAATATATTGACCCTTGCTTATTACAGATTTTGTAAATTATAATAGCATGAAATAGAACTTGGGCATTTTAATTGCCAAGTCATTTTCTTCTTCTTTTTTTTTTCTTTCTTTTTGAGACAGAGCCTCAAGCTCTCACCCTGGGTAGAGTACTGTGGCATCACAGCTCACAGCAACATCCAATTCCTGGGCTTAAGTGATTCTCTTGCCTCAGCCTCCCAAGTAGCTGGGACTACAGGTGCCTGCCACAACGCCCACCTATTTTTTGGTTGTAGTTGTCATTGTTTGGCAGGCCCAGGCTAGATTTGAACCCACCAGCTCTGGTGTATGGCTATGGCTGGCATCTTAGCCGCTTGAGCTATAGGCGCCAAGCCTCGTTTTCTTCTAACTAAACATTAACCACCATTCATGGGCAAGGATGGTGGCTCATGCCTGTAATCCTAGCACTTTGGGAGGCCAAAGTAGAAGGATCACTTGAGGCCAGGAGCTGGAGACCAGCCTGAGCAAGAGCATCTCTACAAAACAAAAGAGATGCCTCATTGAGTAGGGTGCCGGCCCCATATACTGAGGGTGGTGGGTTCAAACCCCACCCGGCCAAACTGCAACGGAAAAATAGCCGGGTGTAGTGCCAGGCGCCTGTAGTCCCAGCTATAGTCCCAACTACTCGAGAGGCTAAGGCAGGAGAATCGCCTAAGCGCAGGAGTAGGAGGCTTCTGTGACCTGTGATGCCATAGCACTCTACCAAGGGCAATAAAGTAAGATTCTGTCTCTTAGAAAAAAAAGAAAGAAAAATTACCTGGGTGTGGTAGCATTTACTTGTAGCGTTTACTTGGAAGGCTGAGGTAGAAAGATGGCTTGAGCCCAAGAGTTTGAGGTTCCACTGAGCTATGACACCACTGTACTCTAGCTAGGGGTAACAAAGCAAGACCTTATCTCAAAAAAAGAAAGGAAAAAAAACCCAGATGTTACTGTAGCTTGCTGAAATACAAAAAAGTCCTCGAGATCATTGCTAGTGAGCCTATTCAGGGAGTGAGTGGTGTGACTGTGTGTCACAGAAGGTGAATTTTTTTTTTTTTTTTTGAGACAGAGCCTCAAGCTATCCCCTGGGTAGAGTGCTGTGGCATCACAGCTCACAGCAACCTCCAACCCCTGGGCTCAAGCGAGTCTCCTGCCTCAGCCTCCCAAGTAGCTGGGACCACAGGCACCCACCACAACACCTGCCTATTTTTTGGTTGCAGCCATCATTGTTGTTTGGCAGGCCCGGGCTGGATTCGAACCTGCCACCTTAGGTGTCTGTGGCTGGCGCCTTAGCCACTTGAGCCACAGATGCCGAGCCCCACACAGATAAAAGTTAGCTATAACTTGTTTTACATGTATTTATCCATTGGTTATCCTCAGTTTTCTTTGGACTAGGAGTGGTAGTGTGAGTGAACTATACCTGAAGGTTTATTTCAGAGACCATGATTTTGTCTCCCTCTCACGTTGGCTGTAAGGAAGGTTTTGTGGTAGGGATCAGAGACTAGGGAGGACACCCATGCTTTTATACTTCTCAGCAGAAAGAGAGGAAAGAAGCCAGGGGAAGCTGCCTCCACAGATAAAAGAATCCTGGCAGAGCAGGCCTTCCAGCTTTCTTGCCGCCCACACACACACACCTGCCCTGCACTATTGCACGTTGCTGGCCTGGTCCACACCTTGGAGCCTTCAAGTAACACGGAGTACTCTGTGCTTTTTTTTGAGACAGAGTCTTATTTTGTCACCCTAGGTAGAGTTTTGTGGCAACACAGCTCACAGTAACCTCCAACTCCTGGGCCTAGGCAATTCTCTTGCCTCAGCCTCCGGAGTAGCTGGGACCACAGGCACCTGCCCCAACACCTGGCTATTTTTTCATTGCAGTTTGGCCAGGGCTGGGTTTGAACCCACCACCCTCAGTATATGGGGCCAGCATCCTACCCACTGAGCCACAGGTGCTGCCCAGGTTTTCTGTTTTTTGGTAGAGATGGGGTCTCGCTTTTGTTTAGGCTGGTCTCAAACTTGTGAGCTCAAGCAATTCACCCACCTCCGCCTCCCAGAGTGCAGGCAACTGATTGTTGACATGTGCTTTGATATTATGCAGCTCTCTCTCTTTTTTTTTTTAAGAGACAGTATCTCACTTTGTTGCCTTCGGAAGAGTGCTGTGGTGTCACAGCTCACAGCAACCTCCAGCTCTTAGGCTTAAGCAATTCCCTTGCCTCAGCCTCCTGAGTAGCTGGGACTATAGGCACCTGCTACAACACCCAGCTATTTATTTGTTGCAGTTTGGCCGAGGCCAGGCTCAAACCTACCACCATTGGTATATGGGGCCAGCACCCTACTCGCTGAGCCACAGGCGCTGCCCACATGCACCTCTCCTAATCTCTCATATCTCCACATCTCGGCCTCCTTGTGATGCTAACTCAACTACCTAAGCTTCAGAACACCTTTGCCAAATTTCACTTAATATTTCTTTCTGTATATTTAAATGAGACTGTTTACTATAGTGTAAGTAAATATTTTTATGGTTATGTTATCTTCTAAAGGCATTAGGATAGTGTTGTGTGTCTTGATCTTGCTAAAAACAACTCTTGGGACTTTCACAATTAGGTTACAAAGAAAGGTATTAAAATTAAAATGAGAAACAGACAAGTAGGACAAAATGTACCAATAATTGAAGCTTTATTATTCCCCTTGATAGTATTACCAAGAACCATGAAGAGTTAGGTGAACCTTATTCCTTGAATTATTTACAAGGTTTTTTCATAACTTTTTTTCTTTTTTTTTTTTTAGACAGAGTCTCACTTTGTCATCCCTGGTAGAGTGCTGTGGCATCATAGCTTACAGCAACCTCAGACTCTGGACTCACAAAATTCTCTTATCTCAGCCTGCAGAGTAGCTGGGACTACAGGTGCCGCCACCACCTTGGCTATTTTTAGAGATAGAGTCTCATTCTAGCTCAGGCTGGTCTTAAACGCATAAGTTCAGGTGATCCGTCTGCCTCAGCCTCCCAGAGTGCTGGGATTACAGGCATGACCTACCATGCCTGTCATAAAACTTGATTTTTGAAAAAATATTTCTACAAGTAAAGAGATACTTTCTTTTTTCTTTTTTTTTTTTTTTGAGACAGAGCCTCAAGCTATTCCTCTGGGTAGAGTGCTGTGGCATCACAGCAACTCTCAACTCCTGGGCTCAAGCAAGTCTCCTGTCTCTGCCTCCCAAGTAGCTGGGACCACAGGCGCCCAGCACAACACCTGGCTATTTTTTGGTTGCAGCCATCATTGTTTGGCGGGCCCGGGTGGATTCAAACTCGCCACCTTAGGTGTATGTGGCTGGCGCCTTACCCATTTGAGCCACAGGTGCTGAGCCAAGAGATACTTTCAAACCAGTCTGCATTACTTGTTTTTCTCTCTTGCTCACTTTGCAAGAAGTGAGCTGATCCTGGTATTTGATTTGAATGGGAACACTTGGTATGTATTTAAGTTGAATCTGGGTTGGTGTTCCCAATCCTTGAAAACAGTAGAGCTCTCTGGTGCCCTGGGTGTAGTGGAGCTGGAAGGGCTCTTGGGAAGCAGGTCACAACTTAGAAGAATGTTCTCAGGTTGAGGCAGGCAGTATAGCCCTTTCTAAAAGATCATTGACCAGAAGAATGTTTGGAGTGAGAGTGCTGTTACAAAATACCTATAGACAACGTTGGATTCTCTGACACCTGAGAAGCAGGATTTTTAAGGAAACAGCACAGACCTGCATTCAAGTCCTGGCTTTTACTGGTGTTGATCTTGGGCCAGTTACTTAAGTTATCTGATTATAACCTAAAAGGCAAACTGGATCTTAAGAGTTAATGTTTGTTTATTAATCATTCATGCAGCCAACCAGTGGAGTGCTTTTGTAGGGTCCTGCCACCAAGGAGCTTACCACCTAATAAAAGAATAGAGACAGAAACCAGTAGTGTTAGTTGGAGAGTGAGGATGGTGATAGGAGATAAGAGAGTGGGTGTGTATTGATTGAGGAGGGGCTTCCAGGAGATGACTGACATCATTGAATAGCTATAGACAGGCACACTGAGCATGTCAGGGCAGAAGTGGCAAAAGACAAAGCCAGGAAAGTTGAAGAGATTATTAACATAGATCACAAAGGGCCAAGCTGAGAAAATTAACACTCTTCTTACATTACCTTCGTTTGAGCCATGAAACAGCCAGTTTCCCTCAACTGATGGAAGTTCTGAAGTTTGTAGGCAACTTACCTTTCTATTGAATTTTTTTTCTTTGAGACAGAGCCTCAAGCTGTCCCCCCCCCCGGGTAGAATGCTATGGCATCACAGCTCACAGCAACCTCCAACTCCTGGGCTTCAAGCGAGTCTCCTGCCTCAGCC
>NW_003852613.1:80828-85463 GCF_000181295.1 Otolemur garnettii | reverse complement strand
TTTTTTTTTTTTCAATGTCTCTGTCATGACATATTGACTTTTTAAGAGTGAGTGCTTGATTTCCCTGTAATAATATTCTCATTCCCTTTTGTTCCAGTATGCTTTCCTGACTGGAATAGAAAGGGAAGAGATTTCTTAGCATCTGTAGAATTGTGCTTAACCCTGGATTTACATACCCATGAGTATTCCTTTATGAAAATTTGTATCCAGTTGTCTAAAAGGAACTTTAGTTGCACATTCCCTAAGATGTGGCTTAAGAAAACAATAAGTGACATACACTAGGGATCTGCAGGAGGAAGAATGAGACTGTCTCAGGCTGTAAAGAAAACTTAGAGATTTGGAATGGAATTGATACAAATCAAGCAAAAGACAGGTTGTAATGATACATTAAGTTATTTAGTCTAATCCTCTTCCTAAGGCTTTTAGCTTTCTGCCATGTTTATATCCATAGCTCCTCTCATCTCATTTTGGACACCTCCAAAAATGCACCCCTTCAGCAAAGGTTTATTGAGTGTTTATTACATGATAGGCTAGGAACTTGGTGTACGGTAGGGAACAACAAAGATTTCTGTCCTTGTGGAACTTATGGGCCATAACAGGGTTCTGAGGTGATTGTCTGGCTCTAGTAGTTCTGGCTCTCCGCTGGGAGAAGCAGACCACAACCGGTCCCCTTCTCATGTTTACCTGTGCCAGTGTTTGGACTGAGGTGCTCAGCCCTGCAGTTGTACCTCTTGAGTATGTTTTTGTTTGGTCTTGTCATACCATCTGGACACTTCTCTGTATCTTTTGAAATCCCAGTTATATCATCTAGCATATTGATTGTCCTTCTTAGTCTCACATAAACTGCAAGTTTCACGAAAGCGCTATCCAGATCTTTGTACTAAAATCCTATCCAGCCTCTCCTGATCCATGTCTCACATCTATTGAAAGATAGCGAGGTTAGTCTGGCGTAACTTGTTCTTGGTACATCCAAACTGCTTCCAGATTCTCTACTTCCTGTTCTAAATCCTCACAAACCACTATTCACATCTAGAATTTTATCTAGGTTTGATTTAAAGTCACTGTTTTACATTTTATAGAATTTACCATCTTCCCTGCCAAAACTCAAGAGACTTCACCCTGCCAAAGTCTTCAAGTGTCTTGTGATGTAGTTTCTCTATGGCAAGAGACCTGTCTTGGACTCTTATTCCTATTTACTAGTATGTTTGGTGATCTATCATGTATCTGTTGACTGGGTGTGATGGCTGTAATCCCAGCACTCTGGGAGGCGGAGAGATTGCTTGAGCTCAGGAGTTTAAGACCAGCCTGAGCAAGAGTAAGACCCTGTCTCTACTAAAAATAGAAAAGCTCTCCAGGCATTGTAACACATGCTTGTAGTCCCACGCACTCAGGAGGATGAGGAAAGAGGCTCACTTGAGGCCAAGAATTAGAGGTTGCTGTGAGCTATGATGCCAAGGCACTGTACCCAAAGTGAGGGAATGGGACTCTGTCTCAGTAAAAAAAATCATGTATCTGCCCTTATCAGCATAAGAATATCCTTTCATCCTTTTGTCTTTGGTGCAAATTCTTTCACAGGTTTGTTTTTTTTTTCTTTTGTTTTTATTTTTTTATGGTGTTCAGAGTTCTTTGAGCTTATCAGTGCCCTCAACAAACTTGCTATTTGTTCCTTTAGGTGTCATCTCTGATTATGTTACTAGAATGCCTTGGGTTGTCTTTTCCTCATTTTGAAACCCCCCAGTCATTAGATTACATCTGCTCAGGTTTTGCTCTTCTGAATTGGCCTTTTGCTCTTCTGAAAGCCCATGTTACAGCTTTTCTTCACTAGCCTAGAATTCTCAGATTTCCACTTCACCAGTTGGTTTTGCTTTATTGGTTAGAATTAAATTCATATTAGCAATTTCTTCAATGCTTTTTTTTTTTTTTTTTTTTTTTGAGACAGTCTCACTATGTTGCCCTTGGTAGAGTGCTGTGGTGTCCCAGCTCATAGCAACCTCAAACTCTTGGGCTTAAGTGATTCTCTTGCCTCAACTTCCCATCTTCAATGCTTTTTCTACTTACTAAGATAAAGTAGTCTGCAAAGCAAATTTAGGTTTCAGTAATACTGATTGTATTTTTTTTTATCTCTTGAGGAACATCATGAGTTCCACTGTCTGGGTGACCCACAGTAATACTGGGCTTGTACATGTTTGTCAAGAAGCTTCTAGCTCAGGTCTGGGGTTCAGGACAAGGTCTCAGCCTCCTAATGTAATGAGGCTGCTCTTTCTCACCTCCTGTCAAACATTCCAGCAATGTGACACCTTCTTACCAAGCCTTGTCAGAGATGCCCACACGCTAGTATTCACCTTAGGAATCTCAGGTGTGTTTTACCCAGACTGGTGTGGGTAGGTGTGCAGGGCCTGAGCAATCATTTCCACCTCCTTTATCAGGTCTGACCATGGTTCTCCTTCACCCTTCTGTGTCTTGGACATTGTATCACAACCAGGAGTGCTTTTTTCCTTGATCACAATATCATATCAAAAGTTGGAAAATTTAGAAAGCCCTTTAGAATTTTAAAAAGTTCTTAAATTTTTATTTATTTATTTTTTTGAGACAGAGTCTCACTTGGTCACCCTTAGTAGAGTACCTTGGCTTCTTAGCTCACAGCAGTCTCAAACTCTGGGGTTCAAGTGATCCTCTTGCCTCAACCTCAAGTAGCTGGGACTATAGGTACTTGCCACAATGCCCAGATCTTTTTAGAGAAGAGGTCTCACTTTGGCTCTGACTGCTCTCAAAACTGTGAGCTCAGGCAATCCACCTACCTCGGCCTCCCAAATGCTAGTATTATAGGCATGAGCCACCACACCTGGCCCCAAGTTCTCAATTTTTTTTTTTTTTTAAGAGACAGAGTTTCACTTTGTCACTCTCAGTAGAGTGCTGTGGCATCACAGCTCACAGCAACCTCCAGCTCTTGGACAGGCAATTCTCTTGCCTCAGCATCCCAAGTAGCTGGGACTATAGGCACCTGCCACAATGCCCAGCTATTTTTTTGATGCAGTTTGGCTGGGGCCGGGTTTGAACCCACCACCCTTGGTATTAGAGACAGAGTCTCACTTTGTCCCCCCCTGGCAGAATGCCCTGACATCATAGCTTACAGCAACCTCAAAGTTTTTTTTTTTCTTGAGATAGAGTATGACTGTGTTGCCCTTGGTAGAGAGCCATGGCCTCACAGTTAACAGCAACCTCAAATTTTTGGCCTCGGGTGATTCTCTTGCTGCAGCTTTCCAAATCACTGGGACTACAGGTGCCCACCATAACACCTGGACATTTTTTTTTTCTTTTTTTGAGACAGAGTCATCATGTCACCCTCGGTAGAGTGTCATGGCATCACAGCTCACAGCAACCTCAAACTCTTGGGCTTAAGCAATTTCCTTGCCTCAGCCTCCCAAGTACCTGGGACTACAGGCACCTGCCACAACGCCTGGTGTTTTTTGTTGGAGTTTTCACTGTTGTTTAGCTGGCCTGGGCCGAATTCGAACATGCCCTCCTTGAACACCTGGACATTTTTAGGGAACCTGACCTTGGTACTTCGTACATTGTAAGAGGGTCTTGCTCTGGCTCAGGCTGGTTTCAAACCTGTGAGCTCAAGCGATCAACCCGCCTCGACCTCCCAGAGTGCTGGGCTCACAGGCATGGGCCACCAGGCCTTTTATTTATTTATTTATTTAGAGACAGAGTTTCACTATGTTGCCTTTGGTAGAGTGCCGATGGCATCACAGCTCACAGCAACCTCAAACTCTACCATGGGTGGCAGAGTGAGGCTGTCTCAAAAAATAAAAAACAAAATTACTGATGAACGTATTTATTATATATATCCATAGAATTTGCCATTTTGGCTATTTTTAAGTATACAGTCCAGTAGCATTAATTGTACTGACATACAGCCATCAACCCCTGTCTGTTTCTAAAACTTACCACCTCAAACAGAAACTCTGACCATTAAGCAGTAATTCCCCATTCCTCTCTACAGAGCCCCTGGTTAACCTATAATCTACCTTCTGTCTCTATGAATTGGCCTATATCAAGGTATCTCATATAAGTGGAATCATAGAATATTTGTCCTTTGGGTCTGAATAATTTTACTTAGCACAGTGTCTTCAGAGTTCATCCATGTTGTGCCATTTACTACTACTTTATTCCTGTAGGAGTGAATAGTATTCCTTTGTATGTATATATCAAATCTTGTTTATCCGTCTTAGTGGGTTTTTTTGTTTTTTATTTGTTTTTGCAGTTTTTGGCCAGGGGCTGGGTTTGAACCCACCACCTCTGGCATATGGGGCTGGTGCTTTACTCCTTTGAGCCACAGGCACCGCCCTTTCCATCTTAGTGTTGATCAATACGTAGGTTGTTTTCATCTTTTGGTTGGCTGTTGTGAACAATCGACACACAGATATTTATGTTCAAGTCCTTGCTTTCAGTTCTTTTGGGTATATATCTAGGAATGGAATTGCTGGGTCATAATGGTAATTCTATGTTTAGCATTTCAAAGAACCACAAAACTTTTTCATAGCAGCTGTACCGTGTTATGTTCCAGTCAGCAGTATATAAGGGTTCCCCCACCTCTGCCCACCAAATTCCTCCTTATTCTTGACAGCATTT
>NW_003852613.1:73679-80079 GCF_000181295.1 Otolemur garnettii | reverse complement strand
TCAGCCTCCCAAGTAGCTGGGACCACAGGCGCCCGCCACAATGCCTGGCCATTTTTTGGTTGCAGCCATCGTTGTTTGGCGGGCCCAGGCTGGGGATTCGAACCTGCCACCTTGGGTGTATGTGGCTGGCGCCTTAGCCGCTTGAGCCACAGGCGCCGAGCCATCTTTTGTGCTTTTCAAAAACACAGTTTTTAGGCTGGGCAAGGTGGCTCACACCTGTAATCCTAGAACTCTTAAGAGGCCAAGACAGGTGATTGCTTGAGCTCACGAGTTCAATAGCAGCCTGAGCAAAAGTGAGACCCCCCATCTCTACAAAAAATAGACAAACTGAGGCAAGAGGATTGCTTGAGCCCCAGTTTGAGGTTGCTGTGAGCTGTGATGTCATGGCACTCTACCCAGGGTGATAGGAAGACTCTGTCTCAAAAAAAAATAAAATACAATAAAAATATATACTTTTTATTTTTTATCTTATTTTATTTTTATGTAGAGACAGAGTCTCACTTTATTGTCCTTGGTAGAGTGCCTTGGTGTCACACAGCTCACAGCAACCTCCAACTGCTGGGCTCAGGCTATTCTCTTGCCTCAGCCTCCTGAGTAGCTGGGACTACCAGCGCCCACCCTAATGCCCGGCTATTTTTTTGTTGCAATTTGTCCAGGGCCAGGTTTGAAACTGCCACCCTCGGTATATGGGGCCAGCGCCCTATCCACTGAGCCACAGACACTGCCCAAGAATATATAGTTTTTAGATTTTTTTTTTTACAGTTTAATGTATTTTAATAGCAAACTTACAGGAACAGCACAGAAGGCAGACAACATTAAAAACATGTACTTGCATGTAGGACAAGTCAGTTAGAAAAGTATAGTGAATGGATGGAACCTACTGTATGATAAAAATGCTACAAACACCATTTAGTTACCATCAATAAGAAATTTACTTGTTTTAAAAAAATCCAAATGCTGGCATTGTCCAGAAAAATTTAACAGGTTTATTTATAATCATTATAAAGTTGAACTGCTGAAACTTGTTCACTGAAACATTTTGACTCGCTTTAATGCTGCACGTCCCCGCATTTTATATTAAAAATTCACACACAAATGAAAATGGAAAAACTGCGAATACCTAATTTCTGTCCCCTGTTTTTCCAGTCACAATCATATACTTAAGTATCTTTTGACCCCATGGGGGGGGGTCTAACATTCAGAACTACCAATAATAGGAAGAAGAGAATTTTTTTTTTTTTTGATAATGAAATATTTTCCCATCATAGCAGACTCTTAAGCATGTTCTCCAAGTATGCGGCGTGCTAGCTGGATAGCACACAGGTTGATGTCTTCAAAAAGGCCAACCAGATAGGCCTCACTTGCCTCCTGCAAAGCACCAATAGCTGTGCTCTGGAAGCGCAGATGTGTCTTAAAGTCCTGAGCAATTTCTCACACCAGATGCTGGAAAGGAAGTTTGCGAATCAGAAGTTCACTGGACTTCTAAATAATGTCTTATTTCATGGAGTGCCACAGTAACAGGCCTGTAGCGATGAGGTTTCTTCACCCCTCCAGTAGAGGGCGCACTCTTGCGAGCGGCTTTTGTAGCCAGTTGCTTCCTGGGTGCTTTACCACCCGTGGATTTGCGGGCAGGCTGCTGTGTACGAGTCATGGTATAAAGACCTCCTTCCTTACCCCTCTTCTTCAGCTGGAGCTGGTGGCGAGCTAGAGGCGGCTGTGAACACCTAGTTTTTTGGGGGTTTTTTTTTTTTTGAGACACAGTCCCACTCTGTCACCCTCAGTAGAGTGCTGTAGCATCACAGCTCACAGCAGCCTCTAACTCTTAAGCAATTCTCTTGCCTCAGCCTCCCGAATAGGTGGGACTGCAAGCGCCTGCCACAACACCAGCTATTTTTGTTGCAGTTGCCACTGCTGTTTTTAGCTGGCCAGGGTTGAGTTTGAAGCCACCACCCTCAGTATATGAGGCTGGCGTCCTACTCACTGAGCCACAGGGCTGCCCTAGTTTTTAGATTTTTATTTATTTGTTTGTTTGTTTATTTTAGAGACAGAGTCTCACTTTGTCACCCTGGGTAGAATGCTGTGGCGTCATTGCTCACAGCAACCTCCAGCTCTTGGGCTTAGATGGTCTCTTGCCTCAGCCCCCCGAGTAGCTGGGACTACAGGTGCCCACCACAACACCCGGCTATTTATTTGCTGTAGGTTGCCTAGGGCCGGGTTTGAACCCACCACCCTTGGTATATGGGGCCGGCGCCCTACTCACTGAGCCACAGGCACTGCCCGATGTTTGTTTATTTTTTAGAGACAGGGTCTCATTCTATTGCCCAGGCTGGGGTGCAGTGCCACAATCATAGCTTGCTGTAACCTTGGACTCATGGGCTCAATAAAATCCTTCTACCCAGATGGTTTTTAAAATTGTTCTTGCATTTTCATGGACGACATAGCATGAAGAATGAATTTCTCTTATTTTTTAAATTTTTTTGAGTTAGAGTCTCACTCTGTTGACCTGGGTAGGGTGCTGTGGCATCATAGCTCACAGAAGCCTCAAAGTCTTGGGCTCAAGCTATCCTCTTGCCTCTGCCTCCCACATAGCTGGGACTACAGGAACCCACCACAACACCCAGCTAGTTTTTTTATTTCTTTTTAGTTGTTTATTTATTTTTAGTAGAGATGGGGTTGTTCTGTTGCTTAGGCTAGTCTTAAACTCCTAAGCTCAAGCAATCCACTGTCCTTAGGTGGATCCCAGGTGTTAGGATTATAGACATGAAGCCACCACACCTGGCCCTACTTGCCCAGTTTCGGTGCAGTAGATGTCCAGTAAGTCTTACTGGGTTGATTAGGTAGGATCATGTAGAAAGTGTGCTAAAAAGACTGCCAGAATCAAAGGCATGAAGTGTCAGTGTTGTTGGCAGTTTTCAGTGCCCAGCTCACCTTCTCCGTCTCCCCATTGTACTTTTCAGCTGCGTAGTATCTGTCATAGGAATTTATTAGCCCTCTGCCCTTTTCAGGGCTGCCTCTTCTCATTCTAATAAGCCATTCTTCATGCCTCCTCTTCCTCCATGGCCTCTTTCAAGGGTTTTGAAAGGATCTTTGTTACTGACAAGGTTGAAAACGAACTGAGTTGTGTGATGTTGTGCTTGTGAATGCTGATTCCAACTCTTCCCTTGGTGCTTCTACAGGGTGTGGCCAGTAGAGGCCAGCTGTGGGGGTTGGGGGTGTAGTCTGTATTCTGTTCAGGAATCTCCACTCATAATGGCTATCATTTACTTAGTTGGGTGATCTAGTTAATGATTCCCATGTAGTACTTCATTTTAATTATTGCAAGAACCTTCCAAAGCTGGAAGGAAACAGAGACTTGGAAAACTTGAGCTGTTTGCCATGATCATGTAGCCACTAAAAGTGGCAGAACCAGAACATTGGTTCAGTCCTGCCATGCTCTGAAGTTCGTGCTGTGTACTGCCGCACTGTGCCACCTTATGCCTGTTTTATTTTAGTTTGTTTTTGAGAAAGGTCTCACTGTGTTGCCCAAGCTGGCCTCAAATTGAGGTGCTGAAGCAGTCTTCCCACCTCAGCCTCCAGAGTAGCTGGAACTACAGGTGCACACCACTGGGCCCAGCTGTATACTTAGTTTTAAGTAGACGTGATATTCAAGTTGTGTCTTTATGCATCCCAGTACACAGTGTAGAAAGGTTCTACAGTGCTCTGAGCAGAATAAGTACCCTGCCTGTGATAGTTACAGCCATTCCTTCCTCCTCTTAGGGAGAACCCTTCAGCTATCATTGTTTGCATGTGAGGCTTGATAAGGAGGCTTAGGTACTCCTTAGGACTTGTTTGGCTTTGGTCAGGGTTGCTTACGCTTCTTCACCTCTGAGGGAAGAACAGAGGTCCAGGGTGTTTTAGTACCAGGTTGGCAATTTTGGACAAGAGGCTAGAATGTTAAAAGGGCAATGGAATTTCCAGTACATCCTGTCCTCACATTTGTCATATAGTCCATATCTGGGAGAGAGCTTGGCAAATTTGAGAAATGGAAAGAAAGCCAGCATGAGTGCAGCAGGGAGGGGCAGAGTGGCATGAAATTAGGTCAGAGATGGGAAGAGGCAGGAGCTGATCAGGCAGAATCTTGAAGGTTGGAGTTTGGATGTTCTCCTGGGCAGAGAGGAATTGGGGGCAGGGGTTAAAAACCAGAGCATTGGCTTGGTCCTGTTGATGCTTCAAAGGTCAGTCTTCTACTGTCCTTAGGCTGACCTCACTCATGCCTGCCACTTCTGTCCTCCAGAGCCTTGCTTCTCTGCTCTGCCATCTCCCCCACCATCTTAGGTATATCAACCTAGTGTTTCTCTGTTTACTTTTCCCAATTCTGCAGGCTTCTCCAGAAAGTAGTTTATAAGAGCCCCATGCTTTGCAGAGTATGGATTCCCTCCTTCAGAGAGGATTTTATGGAGGTAGTGTGTGATCAGGGGTAGGGAAGTGCCTATTGGGGAGCAGTAAACAGCGCTCCTTAGGTATAAATGGGAAATAACCATCTGGCAGGATTATTTTACAGACCACCATGGGAAAGGAGATGGGTGGCTGAGTTCAAGTGCCACAAGATGCAGGGGTAGAAAACTGGAATTCGGCCATCAGAAGGCCCTTTGGGAAAGGATAGGAACAATAGCTAGAGTATGGTGGGTGGGGTCTGGCTGTAGGAAATGTGGGTGATTAGGGCACAGTGACACAGATGGTGACAGGTGGCTCAGGGGAGGGTAGCTGGGCTGAGAGAACCAGGTAGTGAGACTGGGGGCCCGAAGTGAAAGTGGTTAGCAGGAGGTGAGAGCACATTCACAGCCCCCAGGCTGGAGGGATGAGCTTACCCAAGAAACTAGGGGAAAGGGCTACCTGGAGCAAGAGTTTCAGGAAGGTCAGATTTTATTTTTTCATGTTTATCAAGTATCACTTAAGGCAGACTAAGATTAAAAACTTTAGACAAAACGTGCGCTATCTATAGTCCAGTCTGTGGGGTCTACTGACCCACCTAGTAACCAGAAGGGGCAGGTGTGGTTCTACTGGAGACCTTTGTCAGAGCAGCAGCAGTGGCAACTGGTGGGCCCTCTGCACACGGCACAGCCCTGATGTGGATGGGGAAAGGGGTGTACCAAAGGGGCCTGGGCACTGCTGGCATCCTTGGTGACTTCAGGCAAGCAGTCAACTTGCTAGTCCAGTAGTTTTAGCAGAAGACCCCTCTTCACAAAATGAAAGATTGCATGCAACCCCAATATATGACGGATACAAAGCTTTATAACCATAATGTATTTTGTAAGTTGAGGGGGTAACTGTTATAATGAGCAGGAGAAATTGGAAATAACATTGTGAATGACAGATGTAGTCTTATCCCCAGTGTCCAGTTTATTTTTGACTTTATTTTGTTGCAAATGGTGATAGATTTTTTTCCCCTTACCTTATTTTTGGGATAGTCTTCTCTCAGATACATGGCAAAAGAAGCTTTATTTCAAGGCAGGTCTGCATAAAAAACAGTTTACCAGGTTAATGTGTCAGAGGCATCGATTGCAGGCATGCTCAGAAACAAAACGTATCTGCAGGCGTCAAACAAACATCTTGTGGTTTGGGGGCTTCAGGTGTTTTGTTTTGTTTTGTTTGTTTGAGACAGTCTCACTATGTCACCCTTGGTAGAGTACCATGCCATCATAGCTCACAGCAACCTCAAACTCTTGGGCTTAAGTGATTTTTTTTGCCTCAACCTCCCAAGTAGCTGGGACTACAGGTGCCTGCCACAATGCCTGGCTATTTTTTGGTTGTAGTTGTCACTGTTTAGCTGACCCAGACTAGGTTTAAACCCGCCAGCCTGGGTGTATGTCGCTGGTGCCCTAACCACTAAGCTTCGGGTGCCAAGCCACTACCTGTGGTTTGAAAATGCTCAGAGCCAGTGTTCCTTCCCCAAGTACTGCCTCACAGAGCTGGCAGGGAATGGACAACTCAGGCAGATAACATTGCTTCTCAGAGAGGCGACATAGTGGGTGAAGCATTGGTGACAGCAGTTCCATCCCGTGTGAATTTGGGTGGAAACAGATTTTTAAAATGCTATTTTGTATGACTTTAACTGTTCTCAGAGAGTCACATGTTCATCTCTAGGGGTAGGGAAGTCTGCTGTGCGCACAGTGTGCCCAAAGGTGCTTCTCTTAACTTCTTGCCAGCTGAGATATGCCCCCAGCAATTGCTCGCACCTTGTGTATTTGGCTCTGCCTGATTTTTATTAAGTACTGAGTTGTTTTTAAAAAGTAGATTAGTTCTTTAAAAAATATTATGGCTCGGCGCCTATAGCTCAACGGGCTAAGGCGCCAGCCACGTACACCTAAGGTGGCAGGTTCGAATCCTGCCCTTCCCAGTCAAGAGAGTAAATCACAAATAC
>NW_003852613.1:68972-73640 GCF_000181295.1 Otolemur garnettii | reverse complement strand
TGTGGTCCCAGCTACTTGGGAGGCGGAGGCAGGAGACTCGCTTGAGCCCAGGAGTTAGAGGTTGCTGTGAGCTATAATGCCACGGCACTCTACCCAGGGGGACAGCTTGAGGCTCTGTCTCAAAAAAAAAATAAAAAAATAGGTTCCTTTGGATATATGTTTGTGGTTTAATAGAAACTCTCTTTTTCTTGCCTCAGAGAAATACTAACTTTGTCTTCTTTCTTCTTCCCTACAGGTTGGTGACATTGTGAAAGTCACAAGGATGAATATAAATGGCCAGTGGGAAGGCGAAGTGAATGGGCGCAAAGGGCTTTTCCCTTTTACACATGTCAAAATCTTTGACCCTCAAAACCCAGATGAAAACGAGTGATTGCTGCTGTCCTATTTCCTGCTGCTTCGTTGTTCTGCCTGTAGTAGTCTCCTTTGAAGTGGGAACGCATTCTCTCTTGTCTCTTGTAGGCGGGTCACACTGCATTGCCGACCTCCAGCTTTCTGCAGACTGGCGGTCTCTCATACACATTTGGAATGCACACAGCGGCTGCCTCCTGGCATTTGTATCATAGTTGTATTGTCAAAGAGTAGCCGATTTTTAGAGTTCCTTTGGATCATAAACTGGAAGTACTGGTGGAAGCACACAGGTGGAGAGAAGTTGATGAGGAAAGGATTTTCCTTCTCATCACTGCCTGGTTTGCAGCCAGGACTGATTCTGTCATGTTGGTCAGAGAATGCTTGAGATTACGGGGAGATACTGTGTGTTGCTGTTCCATAAAGCAGTGGCTCAGCTGCCATCTTTCTTTTCTTTGGACAAGAGGAAATGAACCTTAAGAAAGGCAAAATTTTGTCCTGAACCCCTCACATCTGACCTTTGTTTTCTTTGTTTTGGTTTGATTTTAGAAGATTAATTAGACTTGTGTGTTCTGAACAGATTTTTAAGTAGCAGGTTGGATTTTTGTGATAGTCCAAGGAATGACATGTGCCTCTGAGCTTTAAACTGAAGCTGCCATAACTAAAGAAATATGAAAAGAACAACCCTGAAGCAGAGGCCTTTATTGTCTTGGTTGCCAATAGTACCTTGTTTCACCAGACAGCAAACAATAAGCAGTTGTGGAGTGCCAAGCTATGTGCACAACTTCTTGGATTACTTTGGCCCCAAAAGCCTGGGAAGAGGGTGCTTTGGGGAAATCTTTGCTCACCTTGTTTGTCAGTGCTAAGAACAGTGGGCAGGGTCAGGGGGGGAGCACTGGGCTGATTACTTGTCCAGCTTTTCAATGAATGCACCATTTTAGGGTTAGGTGTTAAATTTTTTTTAAAGTGTGGTTGTTCTAGGATCCTTGCATTCATTAATGAATCATTAAATGTCATTCACTGAAGCCCAGTCCTCTCTGCCCTGGCCCACCTTCACCACGCTGCCAGAGAAAATGGTGCTGCTAATACTGGTTCCACTATCTAAGCATCTGATGCTCCCAAGCAAAGGAAGTGCAAGCTCTGGAAATTGGTTAATATATTCGATGTCTAGTGTTTTAGGGCCTAGGGAGAGCCATTAATCAATTTACTATTAACTCTTTATCAGTTTGCTGATGTTAAAATATTTCCCTGTTAGCTAAAAGAGTTTTTACAAGCCATCTGGTACAAATGTGTGACTGATCTGTCATCTGCACGTAGCAAATTAGAATTCTGGACTCTTGCTGGGTACAGTGGCTCACGCTTATAATCCCAGCACTTGGGAGGCCGAGGCTACAGGTTTGAGACCAGCCTAAGCTGAATCGCCTAAGCTTACAGGTTTGAGACTAGCCTGAGCCAGAGCAAAACCCCATCTCTAAAAATAGCTAGGCATTGTGGTGGGCACCTATAGTCCCAGCTACTTGGGAGGTTGAGACAAGAGAATTGCTTGAGCCCAGGAGTTTGAGGTTGCTATGAGCTATGATATCATAGCACTCTAATGAGGGTGACAAAATAAAACTCTGTCTCAAAAAAAAAAGAATTCTAGACCCTTTCTGCAGTTTAGACTGTTCTCCCTTCTGGACCCTGGTAAAGACAAGCCTCAGCTCATAAATACTGCAGACCTAGAAATGTAGCAACTTTCTCATGAGGTCATTTACTGATAATCTGCTATGACTATGGCCCTGTCTCTGGAGGTTCTTAGGTTTTGAGGTTTAGAGCAATATATATTGATGGCAAAGCCAGGAACACAACCATTTTTCAATTCTCTTTAATCAGTATTCCATCAGACAGATAACTGCCATATTAAAGAATCTTGAGAGTGTTCCTGTGACAAAAATAACGGTCTGTTGAAAAAATAACACATGACGGCCTTTCTGTAATTTTCCTCAAAAAGGCTTGGAGATCAGCTCTTCCTAACCAGTGAAAATTGTAGCCGCCTTCTGGATGGGTCTGTGTGGTAGGCATGCACTGAGTTCAGGCCCACCTTAGTATCCGTAAGTGGTGGGGGTACAAGGGTGTGACAGAGTCTCAAACTCTCCCTTGAGACAGCCCTTGCCATTCCACCAGTGACCTGGTTTAGCCTACCCTTGTTGGCACCCAAGTGGAATGTCCAGCAGAAGGTGGAATGTGTACCTTGTTCAAAGGCATACATTCTTACAGACTTTTACAGCCAGATTTAGCTGAAGGGCTTGACCCCTTTTGATTATAGCAGTTGGCTCAGAACGTAAAGAAGTATGTTGCCATTTTGGAAATCATATCATACTTTAGCCATGTCTACTGACCAATAGCAAGACCCACATTGTTTAGAGCCTTTCAGAATCAAAAAACCTATGAACCTAGGGTTTGGTTTTATAATGAATCATGATTTCAGCCCAGAAGATTCAGAGCTCAAAATAAGGTAAGCCTCAGGTTCTGAACTCCCAAGATGTGTGCCAAAAGTAATCACTTTTGGGGGCAGCACCTGTGGCTCAAAGGAGTAGAGCGCCGGCCGGTGGTGGTTTCAAACCCGGCCCCGGCCAAGAACTGCAAAAAAAAAAGTAATAACTTTTTAACTTAAAACCTTACCAGTTTTTTAATTAGGCAGGGAAATCCTCTTTTCCACACTAAGTTTACGAAAGTACACCCCTGCTGGAGCTTCATGCCTGGGTTCTCCACTGGTCTGAGAAGACATTTGTGCTTCATAGAGTAATGCACATCTGACCCACAGGGTGGGTTTTCTTTGGTAATTGTTCATTACTGCTACTCTGCTCTATTGTGTTGTTTAAGAAAATATTTGGATGTTAAATTAACTTAGTATGGTTTTTCACCTGGAAAAGAAACCAATTACATTCTGGGGGGTATTGACCATTTTATTAAAAATTTGTTTATCCTGGGAAGGACCTCCAATACAGAAGTCCTCCTTGTCAAGTCTGTGCTGTGTGGAGCTACCTGATGCCATGGTTGACGAAGAAGAAGATTTGTTGACCAGCTGCCATTTGACAACTTTGGTCACCCACACTAAATACCTTCTGTGCTCATGGTTGGAAAACTGAAATGGGGAAAGGACAGCTGTGCCCTGCATGTAGCTCACGATTGCTTGGCACCGTGCTGGCTTTCTTTCACAGCTGTTTACAGACAAGGCAGGCCTGAGATGCACAGCCACTGCTCTTGTAATGTTTGCTCAGAGGAATATGAACATTTTATTTTGAAAAGGGATGATGAGGTTTTGTGTCAGGTGTTTATAATTTAATCCTTTAATATTATGGTCATTAACCTCTTAAAATGAATGAATTCTTGATTGTTTTAACACAGCACCTAAAACTAATGATTTCTGTGGACACCACTGAGCTCTGCCTCAGCTCCACCCACTGGGACCGGAGATCTGTATCCCTGGTAGCTACTGTCAGTATGGACACTGAGCTGGTTGTATATCCTAACAGAGTAGGACAGTTCTCTGAGACAGGATCGTTGTCCCTACAGGAGGAACAGTGGCCTTGCTTCTTAGACGGTCTTCACTGTGTGTTTTACAACAACAACGTAAAACTTTTTTGACCTGTAACTTAAAGATCATAAACTTCAGGCAATAATATTTTCTGTGTAAGCTTTTAAAATTATTTTTGGGGATCATAGCTTGTTTTATTTTGTGCTATAAAATTAACAGTATTAAATGACTTATATTCTTAGAATACATTGAGTGTCTTTTCTTAACAGATTAGTGCCTTTTTATTTTTGTATTCCATTTTACGTTACTGGTCCCAGCAGCAAAACCCTTGTTTCCATGGCCTGTTTGTACATTGTGTCAATAAAACTTGCATCAGCCGGTGGTGGCGGAAGCTTGGTGTTTCAGTGTCTCAGTTAGCCCTCACCAGCACTAGCCCCCCGAGATGTTCAGAAGCACTGAGACCTCCTGAGCTTCCCAGAAATCGAGCGTGCTCCTACTGACCAAGGGCTAGGGGGGTCTTGCCTCTGCCTTTTACTATACTCAGGCACCTGGAGGGGTACATAGGGCAGGGGTTTCCCTCCAAAAGAAAAAGTTTGGCTCCCTGGTGCATGGTTTTGGCTACCTGAGCATAAGGCAATAGTTTGCACACATTGACTACCACAGAGAACTTGGATATTTTTCCTTTCTAGCCACCCATATCCAAAGGAGGCTTTTTTTTTTTTTTTTTGAGACTCACTATGTCACTCTTGGTAGAGTGCCATGGTGTCATAGCTCACAGCAACCTCAAACTCTTGGGCTCAAGTGAT
>NW_003852613.1:66171-68300 GCF_000181295.1 Otolemur garnettii | reverse complement strand
CACTTGAGCCCAGGAGTTGGAGGTTGCTGTGAGCTGTGATGCCATGGCACTCTACCCAGGGGGATAGCTTGAGGCTCCGTCTAAAAAAAAAAAAAACTGTTCAGTGTGAGCTAACCAGAATTGAATAGTTTCAAACAGAAGTCATGGAAAAGGGACATGAACAGCCTCATCGTCCCAGGTAAGGGCTTTCTTAAATCCTCTTCTGTTCCTGCCCACATGTGGCCTTCCTAGCAAACTGTATAGACCTTTAAGTGACCAGCTTGAGGTGTTAGGAAGCCCACAGAAACCTTGTCAGCTAGAGCCCTTGGCCCCAGCTTGGCACATTTCATTTTCGACTTCACCTGAACTCTATTCCCATGTCTTTGTGTGTTGAGAGGTCTAAATTTTCTTGTGGTAAAACCTCAGGAAATACCCATATTTATACAGAACTATGCTGTTAGTATAATCCCCTCCTACTTTCAGGACTGCTGAATTTGAGAGAAAAGTCTGTCTTGAATGGAAATACCAAAACTTGTCAGATCATTCTGGTAAAGAGAGTACTCCAGAGACACCTTTAAAAAATGCCTTCAGTTTGAAAAGGTGTATCTTGGTCAGCAATGCTCTGGCAAGGATGCCCCTCTGCCTGCCTGCCTCCCTTCTAGGTTAGCAGTTGAGCTCGTCCAGCGCCAGGTCTGGAAAGCTTTTCTCTGGTCAAGTCGGTATCCCCCCATCCTACTGTTTTGACCTGACCCTGTCCTTGCAGTCCTCGGTGTCCGTGGCTCTGCTGCAACCATAGACGTCCTGCAGGGAAACCGGCCAGCTCGGGCTGCAGGCGTGATGAGCGCCCTGACAAGGAGGGGCGCTGTGGAGCCCAGGAGGGTTCGGGATGGCTTCCTGTCTGCGCCGAGGAAAGGAGGTGTAGGCATCGCAGGGCAGAGAAGTAGCACCGCCAGCCCCACCCCAAGGTCTGATTTCGTGGGTCTGAGAGCTAGAGTTCTCCAGGGAGCTTTAATGAGTAGCAAAGTTTGGGAACCTCTGTGCCAGTGACCCCTTCACTGTGGTTCCAGCTCCCGGAAGCCCTCGGCCAAAGGGCGGTGGCCAGCCTTTTACTGCATGCAGAGAGAACAAGGCTGGGGTCTGCCAGGATGCGGCCCGCGCAGGATCGACCTTCCTTCCCGGACGCCCTCCTTGTCCCCAACGTTCCCAGGCGCGGTCAGCGGGGCGGAGAGCGCGGGGTTGTCACCCTCATGGTCCCCGAAGGCGTTCTCAGAACCGGGGCACGGCGGCCCTGACAGACCCTGGACGGTCACCTGCCAGCTTTCTGGACAACTACCTTGGCGCCCTCCTGGCTGGGCCGCGCCTAGCCCTGTGTGCCCCAGACATCTGAACTCCGGTTCCCAGTCCCCAGACAGCTACAACCGTTGGTCCCCGCCCCTCTGCAACCGAGGTGGGCTCCAGCGCCGGGTCCAGGAAAGGTGGACATAGCACTGGGAAGGCGTGAAGGGCAGGGAGGATTCCGGCTAGCGATCTGGGTGTAAAGGATGTTCAACCCCGCGTGGGGTGGGTGTGGAGACAGATGGAGCTCTAGGGTCGCAGGTGCTTCCAGGGACTCAGGCTCCAGAAAGGGCTTGACCCCCTTCCTGGACGTTCTGCAGCGCCCGTGGCTTCCAGCATCCGCAGAAATGAGGGTATCCAGGGACTGTGGAGATTGGGGCGGCGGGGGTCTGAGGCTACCGGCTGGTAGCGAAGTGCAGGGAGTGCGGTGGAGTTGTGGGCCCAGCAGCCACCAGCGCTTCCGTCTCCGAAGGGCTTCCCAGAACTATGGCATTTGCCCTCTCAAGGCTTCTGGGCTTTGGACCTAAGTCACCAACCATTGCCCTTGCATCCCAGGCACAGAGGTGCAAGGTGGTCGTTAAAATGGGGCGAGGCCCAGTGCAAGAGAAAGGGCTGGAGGCAGCTAAGGCAGAAGCCCAAGGACAGTCTCTGCCCCCTAAGGAGAGATTTCTTTTCCTTTTTTTTTTTGAGACAGAGCCTCAAGCTGTCCCCCTGGGTAGAGTGCCATGGCATCACAGTTCACAGTAACCTCCAACTCCTGGGCTCAAGCGAGTCTCCTGCCTCAGCCTCCCAAGTAGGTGAGACCACAGGCGCCC
>NW_003852613.1:44923-65381 GCF_000181295.1 Otolemur garnettii | reverse complement strand
GGCAGGAGACTCGCTTGAGCCCAGGAGTTGGAGGTTGCTGTGAGCTGTGATGCCACAGCACTCTACCCAGGGAGACAGCCTGAGGCTCTGTCTCAAAAAAAAAAAGAAAGAAAAAACAGGAGGCGGCATTCAAAAGACCTCCTTCTACTCTGTCCATTACACTCCCCAGATTTGCCCTGTTTCCAGTTTATCATAATTACATCTTCCCAGAATCATTGTTATATGAGCAGATACATTTGCATCTGTACTCTTTTTCTATTTTTTTCTCTACACAAAAGGTCACATAGATTACTTGGCTGTTCTTCACTTTGCCTTATTCCTTCAATGTGTGTTAGAAATTGTTATGAATTACCATATTGAGTGTTTTGTTCCTTTTCATTGCTGTATAATATCCCACAAGATGGATGTACTGTCATTCACATAACGGTTCCCTGTTAATGGACATTTAGGTTCTTTCCAATCTCAGCCTGTCAGATGCATTAAAACAAATTTGCCTGAGTGGGATTCTTGAGTCAAAAGTTCTGGACATCTGCAAATTCGAGAGCCATTCTCACATTGCCCTCTGTAGGAGTTATCTCAATTTATACTTTAACCAGCAATGTAAAGAAAATAATAGCTTGGTGCCTGTGGCTCAAGCAGCTAAGGCGCCAGCCACATACACCTGAACTGGCGGTTTCTAATCCAGTCCTGGCCCGCCAAACAACGACAGCTGTAACCAAAAAATAGCTAGGTGTTGTGGCAGGCACCTGTAGTCCCAGCTGCGTGGGAGGCGGAGGCAGGAAAATTGCTTGAGCCCAGGATTTGGAGGTTGCTGTGATGCCATGGCATTCTACCAAGGGTGACAGCTTGAGGCTCTGTCTCAAAAAAAAGAAAAAGAAAAGAAAATTTTCGTAGGTCAGCCATGCTATCTCATACCTTAATCCCAACCCTTTGGGAAGACAAGGCAAGAGGATCTTTAAGTCCAGGAGTTTGAGACCAACCTGGACAACACTATGAGATACCATCTCCAAAAATTTTTTTTAAGAATTTAACTGGGGGTGGTGACTGTGGCTAAAAGGAGTAGGGCGCCGGCCCCATATGCCAGAGGTGGTGGGTTCAAACCCAGACCCCGCCAAAAACTGCAAAACAAAAAAAAGAAAAAAATTTAACTGGGCATTATAGCACACACATGTAGTCCCAGCTAATCAGGAGTCTGAGGCAGGAGAATCACTTGAGCCCAGGAGTTCAAGGTTATATACAGTGAACTATGACCACACCATTGCACTTCAGCCTAGGTGATTAAGTGAAACGCTATCTTGAGAAAAAGAGAAGAAGAGTATGTATAACACTATTATGAACACTCTGTAGATAAATTTGCATGGCTGAAAAATATTTCACCACTTGGCTGAGGCACTTCATACTAGCCCACCTGTCACTAGGGGAGTGGTGGTTGTTGCCAATCTTCTGATGACAGAAAATCCTCAGGGCTGGGTGAGGTGGCTCACATCTGTAATCCTAGCACTCTGGAAGGCCAAGGCAGGTGGATTGCTTGAGCTCATGAGTTCAAGACCAGCCTGAGCCAGACCCCATCTCTAAAAACAGCCAGGTGTTGTGGCAGGCACCTGTAGTCCCAGCTAATTGGGAGGCTGAGGCAAGAGAATCACTTGAGCCCAAGAGTTTGAGGTTGCTGTGAGTTATGACACCACAGCACTCTACTGAAGGTGACAAAGTAAGATTCTGTCTCAAAAAAAAAGAAAGAAAAAAAAATCCTCAGAAAGCTAGCACTCTGGGAAGCCAAGAGCCTGAACAAGAGTGAGACCTGTCTCCCAAAAAACAAAGTAGCCAGGCAATGTGGCGGGGACCTATAGTCCCAGCGATAGCCTGATAAGCCTGATAAGGAGGCGGCAGCAAAAGAATCGCTTGTGCCTAGGAGTTTGAAGTTGCTGTGAGCTATGACACTATGGCACTCAACCCCAGGGCTCATAGCAACCTCAAACTTCTGGGCTTAAGGAATCCTCTTGCTTTAGCCTCCCAAGTAGCTAGGACTATAAGTGCTCACCACAATACCTGGCTAGTTTTTCTACTTTTAGTAGAGACAGGGTCTCACTCTTGGCTCAGGTTGGTCTCGAACTCCTGAGCTCAAGTGATCCATCTGCCTCGGCCTCCCAGAGTGCTGAGATTATAGGCATGAGCCACTGTGCCTGGACCCTCTGGTGAACTCTTACCAGTGGCTGTCCCAACTTCCTGCTACCTCTTTCCATGAGGACTAAGATTAGGACTGGTTATCCCACAGCCTGGGAATATGACAGTGCAGGCAGCAAAGCCAGCCACTTGATGAGTGCTGAAGAGGTCACTGGGGCTAGCCTTGAATGTAGAGTTACAGAGCCCCTGGGAACATGGGCTGGGGACAGGCTGGAATGCAGTAGCCCAGGGAGGCCAGGCAGGGAGTCAAGGACTGTGCAAGGGATGGCTCTCCAGGCTCTGCTTTCACGTGAATAAAACACCATGGAGCCAGCTGTGCACACAGCTGGTATCCAGCTTCCCCTCCACACACACACACACACACACACACACAGAGCTGCCCTCAGCTCAGGGGTTAGCTGTTCTGTGTCAGCCCCTCAACAATACCCAAGGATCTGTTAGTTAAACTGGGGTTTCCCCATCTGAAAATCCACATCAGGCTTCAGGGAAGGGGCCCCCAGTCTTGCTCCTGCCCAGAACTCCAAGGCTCAGAGAGGGCCCTGGTGACTCTCAGACTGGCCTCCAGGGGGCGCCAGTGTCAACCCCAATGTTAGACATCCAAGCTGTAATCGTTCACTTTCTTACCTAAACAAGGACCATCCTACACACTCCTGTTTGGAGACCCTTGAGGGGAGTGAGGGGAGTAGGGGACTGAGGAAACTTGCAGAGAGAGTAGATGTGAGGAGGGCAGGCACAAGCTTGCTGAATGATGGGGGTGCCTAGGAATCAGCCCCCTCACAAGCGGTAGGCTGAGCTTCCCCATACTCACTGTTTCTCCAAACTCAACAATCCCTTCCCTGCCTTTGGAATACCTGCAGGGCCCGGGGGTGGCGTGGAGTGTGGGTGCTCCCAGCCATCCCAGGTGCCTCACACAACCCAGCCATTTGCCCCATTTGGTATAGTCAAGGCTGCTAGACTCCTTCCCAGCCTTCCATAAAGAGCTTGCAATTTCTGCCCCACCATAGGGAAGAAGGAACCTCAACTGAGCTGGGTCCCCAGGGTCAAGGGTGCCACAGTGAACTTGCCCTGTATCAGGGCTGCCCTTGTCCTGTGTCAGGGTATTTCCCCAGGTTGTTGGCCTCCTCACAAACTGACCTGTTTCCCCATTTCATCTCTGGTTCTTCAAACTTAGCAGCCCCCATCCCACTTCCTGACTGCCCCTTATGTCCCATGCCTGGCTCTGCACCTGTCATACAGTCCTAGCAGCAGTCCAGGGGAAGGGCACTGCAGTCACTTGCTGTGTCCTGGGGAAGCTGGGGCAGAGGGGTTCATTGACTGCCATGGTCACAGAACAAGACTTGAACTCCTGTGGCTTTGGCTGAGCCTGGCAGGCCTGAACTTTCCCACTCCCACACCTCTTTACCTCAGCCCAGCACAGAGGAGCCAGGCTGCCAGTATTCAAGTTCCTGCTCTGCCACTTATCAATTTATTCCTAAATTCCCTGAACCTCAGTTTCCCTATTTATAAATTTGAGATAGAGAAAATCTTCCTCCTTGAGGTGTTGCAATGGTTAAAGGAAGAAATTAAATGCATGTAAAGTCACAGCTATGATTATATATGAGGTACACTGTATTCCTGACTAGGGTGGGACTCTGAGGAGGGTTGGGGGTTGGCCATCTGCCCAGTGATGAAGCCATTTGTGGTAGTGGCAACAATCACACGGAAGAAACCACATGTGACCCCAGAGGATTGGCCTGAGCCAAGGCACATGCCCCCTCCAGGGCTGAGCACCAACCACCTGCTCTGAGTGTGACCCATGCAGGCCCTGCTTCTGCCCTGGGTAAGCCTCAGCCTCCCTGAGCTGCTCTTCCCATCTGCAAAATGGTGGGGAGGGAGGAGATTGCACTTGTTTCCCTCCACACTCGTGGGGTGGGGCATAAATAAAGAACTGTCTGGGAAGGTTGACTGGCCCTGGCACAGGAGACTATTACTGCTGTCAAGTGGAGAGATCCACGTAGTTTCTGGGTCTGTGACCCCCAAGGTAGAGATCCAGACGTTAAAGACAAACACCCAGGTGCTAGAAGCCAGAGTCTGCAGAGGCTGATCAGGGAGGGCTTCCTGGAGGAAGTGACATAACACCAGGGGACACCATAAATTATGGAGACTCAAGAAGTTCTCCTGGTATAATGACAGGTGTTGGGGGGAGGATGTAATCTCATATAATTTTAAACAGACTCTAGGCTCAGCGCCCATAGCAGTGGTTATAGCACCAGCCACATGCACCAATGCTGGCGGGTTTCAACCTAGCTCGGGGACTGCTAAATAACAATGACAACTGCAACAAGGACAACAAAATAGCTGGGTGTTGTGGCAGGTACCTGTAGTCCCAGCTACTGAGAGGCTGAGGCAAGAGAACTCTAAGCCCAAGCGTTGGAGGTTGCTATGAGCTGTGACACTACAACACTCTATCCAGGGTGACATAGTGAGATCTGTCTCAAAAATAAATAAAAATAAATAAATAAAACAGACTCTATCATTATGCCTGTGGGCAGAGTGTCCAGTGAGAGCTAGGAGGCCTGAGAAACTGAATTCCCCAAAGGGGTGATGGCATCTGTGGGGCATCCGGGTGTGATTTGGGTTTTCTTTCTTGGGGAGGTTTCCTCCAAGTAATTCACCTTCCCCCAGAAGCTGCCCACATGTGGTTCGGCGGAGACTTAGGAAAGAGTGAAATGGAAAAAGAACCCAAACTGTACTTGGGGCAACTCGGCATCCCTGAACACCCAGACGTAGCCAGAGGCGTCCCTGTCCTGAGGGACCCCCGCTGTCCCCCACCGCACACACACCTAACGACTAGGATTGGACAGCCAAGGCCAGGCCTGACCCCTGACCGCCCCCCACCCTCAGGGCCTGGCGGGGCGGTGCTGGGCGCCGCGGGCTCCCGGCCGCAGTGTCGCCGCAGCGCCAGCCCCGCCCCCGCCCGCTCCTCCCCGTCCCCCCCGCGGCCGCGGCCCTGAGCGCTTTCCCAGCCCAGGCCCGCGCCGAGCCAGGTGAGAGCACGCCCGGGGACCCTGGCCCTCGGGACCTCGGTCCCCACCCAGCCGCCTGGCTTCAACGCCCCGCGCCCAGGGCCAGCGGGCGATTGGGAGTCTCGGACCCGGGGACAGCGCGTTGGGGGCTGGGGATGGGCAGTTGGACCAGAGAGACAGGCCAGGGGCTGCAGCGGAGCTCGTCCTTCCCCCCCTCGCCCGCCAGCCCCTTCCCCGCTGGCCGCAGGGACCAGCCCCTTTCTGGGCTGCGGAGTCTGTCAGGGAGACCTGGACGGAACCGGCAAGGCTGATGGCAACTGCACGTGCAAAGGCAGGGAGAGTGGACCAGAGGTTTGCGCCCAAGTCCTAAGGGGAGGGAAAGGGGCCAAGCTCCCAAACCTAGATGCAGGGCTGAGGAGCTGACGCAGCGCCCTCAGGACGCCTGGAAACCACTGAGGCCAAGCTGGGCAGAGCCCGCTATGGGGTGAAGGGGGGAGGAAGACAACATGTTAGCTGGGACCCTGGTGCCCTGGGGGAAGGCAGGGGCTTCTGTGTGAGGTGGGGAGAATTTATTACCTGCCTCACAGGTTGCTGGGGTACTGGGGAAGGGACACAGGCTCTTGGTGAGCAGTTAGCACTGGGCACTGCTAGAACTTTTCAGCATAGGGCCGCTAGCAGACAGCAGACTACAGTCTGTACAAACTTGGGGGCCCCTCACCCTCTGCCTGAGCAGGGTAACCTAGCCTGCAGTGGGCAGGAGGCAATAAAGCCCCACCCAGTCTCCTTCTATGCATGAGGCCCTGGAGGTCTGAAACCCTTGGGAACCAGGGAAGGAAGGGAACAGCTGGAACAGGCCTCTGGTGCAAAGAGGTCTTACCTCTTCTGTGGCCCAGCAGGTGAGGCCTGAGGCCATGCACAAAGAAAGTGGACAGGGCTGAGACATAGATGAAGGGTAGGGGCCTATGAAGGGGCCCCCTGGTGCCCGAGGAAGGGGGAGGGGGGGTAGCCCAGGTGGCTTTGGGAGCCACCCTCTCCTGGCCTGTAATGGGTGACACTAGGGCCGTAAGGTCTGTAAGGTCGGGGCGAAGCAGAAAATGGTCTTCCCCAGCCTGTTTTCTTCCCTTCCCCACCTCCTTGCTCTCAGGCACCTACCTAGGAGCTGGCCAGGAACCCCAGTGGGTTTTAGCCCCACCTCTAGTTAGACATGAGGAAAGAACTTCCAGATACAACAGTGGGATAGAGTGTAGAGGTCAGTTGACAATAGGGTGGTTACACCTTTGTCCTGGCCCTTCCAAAGTCCACCTGTCAGCTACATCTTCCAGAAGGCCCATGCTGTGGCCTTGAGGGCACCTTGGCATGGCAGCACGGATTTCTCTTAGAACTAACTAAAGTGGAGAGGGGGGACACCATACACATACCCTGACCTGCTGCCTGACCTTGACAAGACCTGCCCTTTTCCTCCCCACCCCGCCCCCTTTCTCCGTCTGCTGCTGGGCATGAACTCAGTACCACAGGCCTGGTGGGCATTAGTGATAGACCGGAGTGGGGGTGGAGGAGCTTATGGCTGCTGAGCATGGGTGGTGGCAGGGCTATGTGCCTGGCTTCCCTCTCTCCCCTAACCCTGTCAGGCCTGGGCTGGCCGCCCATTTTTGTTCACCACAGAGCTAGGTTTCCCTGGGGACCAGAGACTTGCCCCGCCCCATACCCACCCCTAATGCTCCTGACCATAGCTCATGCTGGGAGGAGGGGTGGAATCTGGGCCGCCTCCTGGACCCCTGCCCTCTTTGCCTGGCCTTCCAAGGCCAGGCAGCCTCAGGCTGGAAACAAGGAGAAGTGATGGCCCTTAGAGGAGGTGGGTATCCAGAGGGCTAGCCATGGTGGGGCTAGGGCTAGGGGGAAGCCAGTATCACCCCACCATTGTAGGAAGGAGAAACCCAAGGACCAGGAGGTCCTTGGCTTGCCCCAGATGACTCAAGTTTTGACTCCAGGCATGGTGGCCTCCCAGGCTGTAGGATTTCTAGAGGGAAAGTCAAGGGTGGGGAGCCTGCTGGGAAAGCAGGAATCTGGGAGGACTTCCTGGATAAGGCAGTTGTGGGGCTGGACTATGTGTGGCTGAGGTTGGGGCAGAGGGGCTCCCCTGGTGGGCAGGCACAGCCCAGGCAAAGGCAAGAGGGGGGACCGAGGGTGCTGGGATGGACAGCCCTAAAGGGGAGGTTCATTACGGGGGTCCCATGCCTCTGGGACCCAGCTTCCCTACACTCATGGGCTCCCGGTTCAAATGCAAGACTCTTCCAGAAGCTTGTCTCTGTGTCTCTCCCCACTCCCCCATTAAAGCCCTTTCCTGATGCAGGTCCTGGAGGCAGCTGGGATGGCATCTCGAAGGGCTGCAGGGGGTCCAGCCCCATGGGGGGCGCCCTAGGTCTTTGACAGCCCACCATCTGTGCTCCTCTGGCCAACCCAGCCTCAGGCCACTCACCATGGGCAGCTGCTTCTCCAAGCCCAAGCCAGGTACCTCCCCTCTCTTGCCTTCATCCTTCTTTCTCCCTCCTGTCTCTCCTCCCGCTCCTCCTCCCCCTCTGCACTTGCCACCGAAGTAGGTCAGGCTAGGCAGGAGCCGCTCAGAATGTTAATACACTGCAGGCAGGAGGGGGTGGGGGCCTGGAGCAGCTCTCCCGGTCCCCCTCCAGTGGATGCCCCTCTTTATCTGGGGCTTTGGGTGCTAGTGGTGGGAATAGCATCTGCACCCTTCTTGGAAAGGGAAGAAGAGGGTTCCTCCTGTTGTGGGGGAGGGGAGGGAGCTGTATTCCTCAAGGCTTGGGAAGTGGGCTTCTGGGGACACTCTCAGCCACTGTGTGACCTAGTACATGCAAATTACTTCACTGAGCCTCATGTTGCCTCTCTACCAAATGGGCCTGAGCACTCTGACCTCTGTACTTGCTGTGAGGAGGCAGCAGGCAGGTCCCTCCTGGCTTTACCTCTCCTGCCCCAGCCTCATGCCCCATGTGATCTCAGGCAGCTTCCTGGGCCATACTGGGCACAACTCTCCATTTGTACAGGAAATATCCACCCTACCCAGTCTGAGCAGTTCCAGCCAGAAGTGGGGCATCTTGGATGCTAGGGATGGCCTGGGTCTGCTCTCCACTGGAGACTCAGGTTTATGGGGCTCTCCCTCTGGGCCCCACTGTCCCTTTTCTACCTTACAACACCTAGGGAGGGAGTGGCATGCAGCTGTGTCACAGATGGAGAAACTGAGGCCCAGAGAGGTGTCTAAAGCCCAGCCAGTGCTGCACCTGCCCCCACCAGCCACCCTGTCCTGGCCAGCTTGCCCAGCCAGCTTGCCCCAGCTCCCCTTACCTGATACTGGTCGGCTCCATTACCTTGGAGCTTGTGAGCTTTTTCTCCTTTTCCTGGGTCTAAAGGAGAACTTAGGGGAAGGAGGAGAACTGTGCTGCCCCACCAGGCAGAGGGACATGCCTGGTCTTTCTCCCCCAAATGCTGTGCTATGGATACCCAGGCCTAGCTGGATCCCACCATCCTCCTTCCCCAAAGCATGCCTTAGGAAAATGAGGTCCACTGCTCCCCACTTTTAGAGGTGGGCAGAAGGATGCCAGCTGGCTGCATACTGGTTGCCTGTGGGACTACTGGGCTAGGAGGAGACCCTGAGAAAAGATGCCACCTGCAAGTTCTTTTAAAGACTCCCAAAGAGCTGGTCTGCCTGGGACATCCAGCCCCAGGACTTCCAGTGTGGGGGCTGGCCACTGTCACCACCCCATAGGCAATGCTAAGAGCGTGGACTTTTAAGACCAAATCCAGTCTTGTGGCTGTGTGGCAGTAGGCAGGTGATTTCACCTCTCTGAGCTTAATGTCTGCACAGGGCCTGGCACACAGGAAGCACTTATGGAACATTATTATCCCTCTTCTCTGAGCTGGGCTCTCTGCAGCTATAGGTTCCCCTATGGGCTATAGCCAGAGGCTTGGGTCCAGATACCCACATTGGGCAGGTCAGGGGCAAGGCTCAGAGAACTTCAGGGAGTGAGAACATTTGGGCCATGAATGTTCAGCTGGGGAGACCAGAGCAAGCAGGACATCTTTGTACAAATTCTTCACTTTCTTGAACTCCTGAGTTCAGGAGATCTTCCTGCTTTGGCCATGCAGAGTGCTAGGATTACAGGTGTGACCTATTGTGCTTGGCATATTTTTTTTTAAGAAAGAGTCTCAAAATTTTTTACTTTCTATTCTGTCCACTTGATTCTGTGTCTCAGCGTACATCAGCAGACAGCATATCCTGCCTGAGCTCTCCTCTTGCTTCTATCCATGAGAAGATGCCAGGCCACTCTCTCACTGGGCACAGAACTAGGGAGAAGTGCAGTTCTCTTGACATCTGGTCACCTACCTTTTAGTAGGCAAAAGTGCTACCTAAAGGCTTTCCCTTCTTACCATGGCTGCTAGGGGGCTCAAAGCTGACTGATAAAACACTACTACCAATTCCATCTGCTGAGTTTCTACTCTGGATTACACATACTATCTCCTTCAACATTCACTATCACCAAAGAGGTAGGCACTGTGTTCTGTTTTGTAAGGAGGCAGCATCCTTTTTTTTTTTTTTTTTTTGAGACAGAGCCTCAAGCTGTCACCCTGGGTAGAGTGCCATGGCTTCACTGCTCACAGCAACCTCCAACTCCTGGGCTCAAGCGAGTCTCCTGCCTCCGCCTCCCAAGTAGCTGGGACCACAGGCGCCCACCACAACGCCCGGCTATTTTTTGGTTGCAGCCAATATTGTTCTTTGGCGGGTCCGGGCTGGATTTGAACCCGCCACCTTAGGTGTATGTGGCTGGCGCCTTAGCCGCTTGAGCCACAGGCGCTGAGCCAAGGAAACAGCATTTTAAGGACCAAAAGGTCTTATGGGTAGCTGGGGTTGATGCTATGGGTGAACAGAGATTACCCCCCCAACATCTATCTACCTTTCCACTGCTGCTCCTGCTTCCATTAGACTACATGGGCAAGCATACCTTTGAGCCTTCTGAAAGGAGGCAGAGGATGTAAATAGCCTGGCTTGGCCATAATCTGCACCCCCCCACACCGGGTTATTCCTGTGAGCTCCCACAGCTCACTGTGGTGTCAGCTGAATCCAAAGTATTTTTCTTTTTAATTCTTCCAAAAACATTCTAACACCATTACATAAAATGTAGAAAATGGAGAGGAAACACCCCACCCATGGCGCCCCACCTGATTTAACAGTCTCCACTGCTCTGCACGTCCCCTGCCAGGCTGAAGTCAAGGAACTGACCCTCTGGCCCTGTCCCCTGCTGAGTCTGGGCTTGAGCTGGGGGCTGGGACATATGGATGGGGAGGAGGACTGCCCTCTAAGGCTCCAGGGCCTGGCCAGGGTGGGGGATTAGTGCAGCATGAGATGAGGACATGATGGGCTGGGGCAGGCAGGAGAGGCAGCTCCCAAGCTGTGTCTGGGTGGGTGGACAGGGATGGCAGTCCCAGCCAAGGGGAATGCACAGGCAAAGGCCAGGAGTGTGTGTTGTCTCAGCAGCTAGGCTAGGGTCTTTGTTTCTGGGGTGTCAGGTCTGAGATGCAGGGAAAGAGAGATGAATCCAGGAAGAAACTGCAGACTGGTACCCTGGAGATGGAAAGAGGCGCCCTGTTCTGGCGTCCGGCCCACGCTGTGCCAGGGGCTTAGCATCCATCACTCACTCTTCCCTGCAGCAGCCGTGCGGGAGGCTGGATTATCGCTGCTAAAAATTCTGTTTATTGTTCCCTTTTAATTAGAAAAATACCCCAGGCACGTCGTAGGGAATTGGAAAAATGTGGAAAAGTATAAAGAAGAAAATGACAATCTCCAGCTAGTTCTCCTCTAGACTAGGCCCCCCAGGCACGCAGAGAAAGGGCACCCCCTCTTCGCTGTGCACATGTACTCCAACCTGTGGGAGTCGCTCCCCAGAGCCCCAGATCCCTGTACTGAAAACCCAGCACTTGGTTAATGATGAATGATTCTCAAACTGATGAGAATAGCTACTTTAAAAAGTTATGGTTAGGGTGGCACCTGTGGCTCAGTGAGTAGGGCGCTGACCCCATATACCGAGGGTGGCAGGTTCAAACCCGGCCCCAGCCAAACTGCAACAAAAAATAGCTGGGCATTGTGGTGGGCGCCTGTAGTCCCAGCTACTTGGGAGGCTGAAGCAGGAGAATCTCCTAAACCCAGAAGTTGGAGGTTGCTGTGAGCTGTGACTCCACAGCACTCTACCAAGGGCAATAAAGTGAGACTCTGTCTCTAAAAAAAAAAAAGTTAAAGTTGTGGGCGGCACCTGTGACTCAGTGGGTAGGGCACAAGCCCCTTGTATGGAGGTTGGAACCTGGCCCAGGCCAAACTGCAACAAAAAAATAGCTGGGTATTGTGGTGGGTGCCTGTAGTCCCAGCTACTTAGGAGGCTGAGGTAAGAGAATCGCCTAAGCCTGGGAGTTGGAGGTTGCTGTGTGCCACAGCACTCTACCCAGGCAACATAGTGAGACTGTCCTCAAAAAGAAGTTAAACTTGTGCTGTGTACTTTTTTTTTATTTTGAAAAAAATAATTCAAACCTATGGAAAAGTTGTAAGAACAGAACAATGAACATTCAATTTCCTGTCACCCAGATTCACCAGCCAGGATCTGAGCTGGGGGCAGTTTTAGACCTGAGTCTGCACATGAGTCATACACTGTTGACCATCAGAAGATGCGAGACTTAGGGCCTCAGGATTTTTTCCTCCACATAGATTCCAGGAGAAGGGAGAGTTTCAGAGTCAAAAGAACTCTGAACTGTGCCTCCCTCATTAACTTTTTTTTTTTTTGACAAAGAGTCACTTTGTCATTCTTGGTAGAGTGCTGTGGCGTCACAGCTCACAGCAACCTCAAACCATTGGGCTCAAGTGATTCTCTTGCCTCAGCCTCCCTAGTAGCTGAGACTATAAGTGCCCACCACAACACTAGGCTATTTTTGGAAATGGGGTCTTGTTCTGGCTCAGGCTGTCTTGAACCTGTGAGCTCAGGCAATCCACCCACCTCAGCCTCCCAAGTGCTAGGATTACAGGTGGCAGCCACCTCATTAACTTTGTAATTGAAAAACAAACCATGCAGAATAATTAGTTCAAGCAGACTCAGAGCCACTTTTCCTCTGCTTCTTGCTCTCTTTATGGCTTTTTGCTGGTGAGGCAGAGGGAGTCCTGGAGAGGGCAGGTCTGAACCTCCCAGCACCCAGAAGAGCTGGCCCCTGCAACCAGCTTGAGGTGGGAGAAGACAGGGCCAAGTTGGGGGCTCATGGTGTTGTCCCCCACAGTGGAGCTCAAGATTGAAGTGGTGCTGCCGGAGAAGGAGCGGGGCAAGGAAGAGCTGTCAGCCAGCGGGAAGGGCAGCCCTCGGGCCTACCAGGGCAATGGCACAGCTCGACACTTCCACACAGAGGAGTGCCTGCCCACCCCTCACCCCTACCCCGGCCCCCTGGACTGTGTGGAGGCTGCTGTCTGCCATGTCAAGGACCTTGAGAATGGCCAGTGGGTGCTGGGCTTGGGAGGGGATAGAGGGCCCAAGGTGGGAGGGGAAAGTATAAGCCATGAATGGGGGGAGCTGTCCAGGGGAGCCTGGAAGGGGCTATGACCAGCTCCTCCCTGGTCACACTGTTTTTGTGGCTTCTGCTGGTCTGAGCCTGCTCCCCAGAAGGCTGGACTCTGGGAGGAGGTGCCCGCAGGAATGTGGCCTGACCTCTGAGTGCAGCTGCTCCCCAGGATGCGGGAAGTGGAGCTGGGCTGGGGGAAGGTGTTGCTGGTGAAGGACAATGGGGAATTCCATGCCATGGGCCACAAGTGCCCCCACTATGGCGCACCCCTGGTGAAAGGTGAGATGACCAGGGTTCACATGGATGGCAGGGGTGTGGCTCCTCTCTGGGCTTCAGGGTCCTCATCTATTAGTGAGGTCTCCTGGGCTGTGGGGGAAGGGCTAGCAGTTGCTGGGACACAGGGATCCTTGGAGAGGAACCCCTGCCGGTGGCCCCAGCCTAGTGGCCCCAGCCTAGCACCCCCTACTCCCAGGCGTGCTGTCCCGTGGTCGGGTACGCTGCCCCTGGCATGGCGCCTGCTTCAACATCAGCACTGGGGACCTGGAGGATTTCCCCGGCCTGGACAGTCTGCCCAAGTTCCAGGTGGGGCCAGGGTGTGGTGGGTGGGAGCCTGGAGATACAGGGTTGGGGGCTGGTCCTAAGCAATGCAACCCTTGCAGGTGAAGATTGAGAAGGAGAAGGTGTATGTGCGGGCCAGCAAGCAGGTGAGGGGATACCTCTGAGCTCAGGCAGAAAGGATGGATGTGGAGGACAGCCTGGCCCAGAGAACTGCACGTGTAAAGGCCCTGTGGCAGGAAGGAGCCTGGCATGTGTGTCTGGGGAGAAAGTGAGGAGCCATGTGGTGGGGATGAGGTTGGGTTGGACTTGCCTGTTGGAGTGATGGCTCACAGAGGATGTCCATGACCCCAGCTCTCAGCTGGCCTCCACTCTCCCACTATCCCCAGGCCCTGCAGCTACAGCGAAGGACCAAGGTGATGGCCAAGTGTATCTCTCCAAGTGCTGGGCACAGTGGCAGCACCAATGTGCTCATTGTGGGTGCAGGTTGGTGGTGGGGTGTGAGGGACAGGGAGGGAAATGGGAATGGAGGAGAGTGGGCTCTGGCCCATGGCACCCCCACTTCAGGTGCAGCTGGGCTGGTGTGTGCGGAGACACTGAGGCAGGAGGGCTTCTCCGACCGGATTGTCCTGTGCACTCTGGACCGGCACCTCCCCTATGACCGGCCCAAGCTCAGCAAGGTGGGAGACTGGTGAATGGGGACCTTTCCCTCTGGGTACCATTTAGGCCTGTGTCACTGTACACTTGTGACAGGCCTGTCCTTGGTGCCTCCAAAATATCTGGGTTTATTGAGTTCTCTCCTACAGCCCCCATGTAACCGGGGGCTCAATCTCACCCTCCCTGGACCCTGTGTGCTCTACCGTAACATGGAACAGTGGCCACCTGGCCCCGTCTCAAGCTGGCTGTCTCCTACAGTCATTGGACACACAGCCAGAGCAGCTGGCCCTGAGGCCTAAGGAGTTCTTCCGCGCTTATGGCATCGAGGTGCTCACTGAGGCCCAGGTACATGTTAAAGGGTGGGAAACAAGCTCAGGAAAGGGTTAGTGTGAACATGAAGGTCATGAGGCCATGTAGGGGTGCTCAGAGCCCCAGGGCTGGGATGGGAGAGCCTGGTGGGTAAGGGGGGTTTTGGGGGGAAGGTGATGTCCAAAGCTTAAAGAATGAAGCCCAGGCCATGTGCAGTGGCTCACTCCTATAATCACAGCACTGTGGGAGGCTGAGGCAGGAGGATCACATGAGGCCAGGAATTTGAGACCAACTTGAGCAAGAGCAAGATCCTGTCTGTACTAAAAACAGAAAAACTAGCCAGGTGTTGTGGCAGGTGCCTGTAGTTCCAGTTGCTGGAGAGAGTGAGGCAGGAGGATTGCTTGAGCCCAAGAGTTTGAGGTTGCTGTGAGCTATGATGATGCCACCACTATACTCTAGTTAGGGTGACAGATGGAGACTCTGTCTCCAAAAAAAAAAAAGACACACAGAGAGAGAAGCCCAGGTGGCAGGAACACCACCTGTGGGAGCAGCTCTGAGGGTCTGGCTGGGCTCTGGAAGAATTGCAGCCTCCAGGAGTGGGTGGCGAGGCCCAGGTCCATGCCCAAGCCCATGGTGTGCCCGGTGGCGAACCCTGCAGGTGGTCACAGTGGATGTGAGAAACAAGAAGGTCGTGTTCAAGGATGGCTTCAAGCTGGAATACAGCAAGCTGCTGCTGGCACCAGGGAGCAGGTGGGAGGGTGTCCCCTCCTGTCCTCTGTTGGACACTGGGCAGGGCACAGGCCAGGACTGGAGGGCTGGAACTGCCAGAGGCCTTCACTGACACTGCCATGTCTCAGCCCTAAAACCCTGAGCTGCAAAGGGAAAGAGGTAGAGAACGTGTTCACCATCCGGACGCCAGAGGATGCCAATCGCGTGGTGAGGCTGGCCCGAGGCCGTAATGTGGTTGTCGTGGGAGCTGGCTTCCTGGGTGAGTGGTAGAGGCCACTGGGGATGGTTAGGTCATCATGGCCAGTCCCAGGGCAGTGCCAACCCTGAGAGGTCCAGGATGCCAGCCCACCACTCCCTGCCTACTACCCCAGGGATGGAGGTGGCTGCTTTTCTGACTGAGAAGGCCCACTCGGTGTCCGTGGTGGAGCTGGAGGAGACGCCCTTCCGGAAGTTCCTGGGGGAGCGTGTGGGTCGTGCCCTGATGAAGGTGAGCCCAGCCCAGCCCAGTACCCAGCCCCTTGGAGTTCTGGGATGCACCCTGGCTGGGCTCTCATGACTCCCGCTGGCCCACCTGCCCTGACAGATATTTGAGAACAACTGGGTAAAGTTCTATATGCAGACAGAGGTGTCGGAGCTGCGGGCCCAGGAGGGAAAGGTGGGCCTTCTCCC
The DNA here is from genome assembly GCF_000181295.1 of Otolemur garnettii. Classification (NCBI taxonomy): domain Eukaryota; kingdom Metazoa; phylum Chordata; class Mammalia; order Primates; family Galagidae; genus Otolemur; species Otolemur garnettii. The sequence goes on along the minus strand of NW_003852613.1, from coordinate 49,680 downwards.
CACGCCCTGCCGCTTGCTGTCCCTCTCTCCTGAGCCTGGCAGCTGGCCCCATCTGCTCATCCACCTGCTCCCCACAGCTGAAGGAGGTTGTGCTGAAGAGCAGCAAGGTCGTGAGAGCTGACGTCTGCGTGGTGGGCATTGGTGAGTGGGTGGGCAGGGTGGCCTTGAGCTAGTCCACCTAAGTGACCTTGAGCTAGTCCTTTCTCCTTCCCAAGTCTTAGTTTCCACATCTGTAAAATGGGGACCCCAACTGAACCCATTTCACAGGGCTGTTGGGGAAGTTGTGTGCCAGGCTTAGCCCAGGCATGGCATGGAAGATGTGCCCACTTCCTAGTGCTGCTGCCCACTAGTGCTCAACCTCATGCCCTGTGCTGTGCCAGCTGTAGGGCACAGAAGTGTCTCTAGCTGGTTCCTGCTTCAGTTGAGGTGCTAGTTTGAGGGGTACAAAGCTGGGAGGTGGCAACACCGGCTTGAGAAGGCCCCTAGCTGGGGGCTTTGTGGAGGCCTTCCTGGAGGAGGAGGTTGATACCTCAGGCCTGATGGGAGGCCCAGGTGTCTGTGGGAGTCCAGGCAGATGGGACAGGATGCAGGAAGGCCCCAGGATGGGCAGCCTGTGGCCATCAGTCTGGGCCTGGTACAGCAAGTGAAGGGTGTGGGGCATAGAGAACACAGAGAAGGGAGAAAGGTGAGATCAGGGAGTAGACACAGTGGCCTGTTCTGTCAGGTGCAGTCCCCGCCACAGGCTTCCTGAGGCAGAGTGGCATCAGTCTGGATTCCCGTGGCTTCATCCCTGTCAACAAGGTGGGGCTGGGGAGGGTGGGGAGGGGGCTGGGCTGGGCATGGTGGGAGGTCCAGGTCAGGGCCCCTGTCCCAACCTCAGAGTCCTGGGTCTTCCCCCTACAGATGATGCAAACCAACGTTCCAGGTGTGTTTGCAGCGGGCGATGCTGTCACCTTCCCCCTTGCCTGGAGGAACAATCGGAAAGTGAACATCCCACACTGGCAGATGGCTCATGCCCAGGGTAAGGCCAACTCCAAGGCAAGTTGGGGGTGAGTGGGATGATAATCCAGGGTCTCAGCCTCTCTCAGGCCCATCCCTCAGTTGCTGGTCTTGGTGCTGGATGCTGTGTTAGGCATTTTAGGACCTGTGGTGGCCTACATGGCCAGGTGACCAAGCCATGCATAATCAGCTCTGTGGCCCATCTAAGAGACTGTCCTTCAGTGCCCTCTGGACACCCTTTTAGCCAGCCAGAGACTCCCAAACCCCGTTGTCCTTCCTCTAGTCTCTCCTTTGCTTTCATCCTCAAGGACACATGCTCTGTGAATTTCTGACCAAGCTGTGCAGTCACCCTGGGGAGGGAGAAGGATTTAGTAGGTCGACTTCCCACCCAGTGCTGTCTCCCTTGGGTTACTTGACTATTTCTGTGAACTCAGCGTCTCATGCAGGTCCCTGGAGCCAGACAATTAGACAACTAGGCCTAGAGACGTGGGCTCAGCATAGACATTGTGCTTTCTGATGAACAGTTTTCTCCCTCCTCACAATTTGGTGGCCACCAAATCCCCCAACCCTCACCCACTGTGCACACCTGGTCTGCCAGCAAGGTAGCTACCTCACTGCCTCATAGAGAGAGGATCACCAGAATCCCAGCCTGGGACAAGGGACTTCTCCTTTGCACCCACCTCCCCTTCCCTCTGTCTTCATATTATCTGGGGGTCTGCTGCTTGCAACCCCACTCTTGGTACCAATTTCTGTTCAGGTTCAAGGACTAAAGTACTAGGTTGTAAGGAAACAAAGGCTCATTAGCAAAGTTTAATTGGGACTTAACTGAGAGAGTTTAGGGGACTCTGATGTACATACCTGTACAAACAGTGTGGTCTAATGGGGGCTCATAGGAACTGACGAGTCAACCACACTATTTTCTGTGGGGCCCTGCGTGTGGCTGCCATCTGTGCTTCCTGAGCTTTTATGCTCCATTCTCCACTCTCTTCAAACCTTATGTATCTGGTTAGCTTTATGTGTGCATGGCTGATTTTGCCAGTTAGCGTCCCAGCTCTAAGAAGCAAACCTTCCGGGCGGCACCTATGGCTCAAAGAGTAGGGCGCCGGTCCCATATACGGGAGGTGGTGGGTTCAAACCCAGCCCTGGTCAAAAAAAAAAAAAAGAAGCAGACCTTCCAAAACAGGACAGTTTGTTCAAATTCTCCAGAGAAGCAATCTAAGTGGCTGGCTTGGAGCCAGGTCATCCCCTCTGCACCAGTCAGCTGCCCCGGCAGGCAGGCTGGACTGAGGTCTGAGCAATGATACCTCTTGACCTATGGGGAGGCTAGGAGAAGTAGCCACTTCTATCAGGGGTCCCCAGAGCACCAGGAGCAGGCAGTGTGGGGTGGGCTGTAAGGGTGAGGGTCAGGGATCTCACTACGCTGGGTCCTGTAGGGCGTGTGGCAGCCCAGAACATGCTGGCACAGGAGGCAGAGATCAGCACTGTGCCCTATCTTTGGACAGCCATGTTCGGCAAGAGCCTGCGCTACGCAGGTAACACCAGGACCCCTGGGAGGGGGCAAGGTCAAGAGCTTGGGGCCCCAGGTTATAAAGATCCTGGGGTGGAACGATGATCTCACCCTAAGAACTCCCTGGGTGGGGCTAGGGAACTACCCAAAGGTGCTTAAACAGTTGGGGTTGGGGATGTCTAGGGCGGGGGTGTCCAGGGCGGAGCTGGGAGGACACAGGGCGCAGACCTACTCTGACATGTGGGTGCCACCGGCCTGCCCGGCCCACAGGCTATGGAGAAGGCTTCGATGACGTCATCATCCAAGGGGATCTGGAGGAGCTGAAGTTTGTGGCTTTTTACACCAAGTGAGAGCAGCAGGGTATAGTGGGGGCGCAAAGCAGCGTGAGTTTGGTGGGGAAGGAGGACTCTTTCTGACTGGATCCCAGCCCTGAGCCCCGCAGAGAAGGGCTGGAGCTTCCCTAGGCAGGCTGGAAGCTTGTGTTGGTGTTTCAACAGTAAACTGTGAATGGGGAGGACCTGAGCTCTGGGACATTCCTGTTACCATGGGCAGGATCCCTCCCTGCACCCCAGGGTTGTGTCAGGGTCTTCAAGAAGGGGGCTGCTGACACAAGCAGTCCTCAAATTCCACCACACTCTCCCTGCAGAGGTGACGAGGTGATTGCAGTGGCCAGTATGAATTATGATCCAATCGTTTCCAAGGTGGCTGAGGTGCTGGCCTCAGGCCGTGCCATCCGGAAGCGGGAGGTGGAGTGAGTGTGGGCATGGGAGGCCTGGGAGTGGGAGGCGGGGTGCTCATTGGAGTACTGGCTCAAGCTGTCTGTGGCAGACAGCTGCCCCCGCAGCCTTCCAGAACCCTACCCCTACTCTTTGTACCCATCAGTCTATAGTTCTCAAGGCTATAGGGAAGTTTGGGGCAAGGACTGCAGTTTGGGAGTAGGTTGGTTATATGTGCTCAGAGTGGACAGAAGGGAAAGGGGTGTGTGTGCCAGGGCAGGGCCAGTGCTGTGGGGAGGGAGCAAGGCCCACTGCTTGAGCAATTGCCAGGCCTGGGGCACTTAACTGGATGTGGTTGAGCTAAGCCCAGCAGAATCTAGGTGGGGAAGCTCAGCTAGTGACGTCCCTGGAAATGCTCTGCACAGAGATGTGGGATGGTTATGGTGGCACTGGACACCACTTGTCACACTCATCCTGATGTGGTGTCAATGAGAGTCACTCTGTGGGAGAGAGTCTTCAGGGACTGGGAGGCCACTGGGAGACTGGAGGTCATGAGACGGGGTAGGTCTCAGGATGGAAACAATGGAGGACCAAGAGGGGACATGATAAATGACATACTCTTTCCCTGGCCTTCTGTTTCTTTCTCTTGCCTTCGCAAAGGCTGTTTGTGCTGCACAGCAAGTATGTGTAACCTCTGTCCTTCCTGTTGACTGTTCTGAGCCTTTTCCACCTCAGCCCAGAGCCTCCACCCAATAGTGTACTTCCATCTGCCTCAGTACAAATCCCTGCTAGGTACCAGAGCCTGGCATAGAGCAGGCTGCTGCTGTTCTCAAGAGCCAGCTGCTCATGGTGCCCACAGTGCTGTCTTCTGCCCTGACCCTTCCTCCCCTTATTTCCACAGGACTGGAGACATGTCTTGGCTCACAGGGAAGGGATCCTGAGCTCGAATGCAGTGGACTTGGGCGGGCATAGTGGGGTCCCAGAGACAGAGGCCAAGCCCTGGGGGCAGGTGCCAATCTCCAATTTTCCAGGATTCCCCAGGGCAGAACCTGAGCCTTCCCAGTGCTTGCCCTTCATGGCCTGGCTCCCCTTTAGGGAGGCCTTTGCTGCCTCTAGAAGATGCTCACCCCCAAAGCCACTGCTGTCACTGATAGCTGGTACTGGAGGCCGGACAGGCCCTGCCTTTTCTCTCTGTTGGGACTGTTTCCTTGCAGGACCTTGCAACATGTTAGAAATTGTCTTAAAATTAAAATGCACACCATTTGCAGATCTGTTAATGACTCTCAGTGTAATTGGGCCCAGGCTTGTGAAGCAGAGAGCAGACCACTGGGGGAAACAGGCACAGTCACAGAGTACTAAGCACTACATCAAGGAAGTCTGGCCCACTGAGGTCAGGGAAAGTTTTTCAGCAGGTGCCTTTGGATCTGAATTTTCTTTTTCTTTTTTGAGACAGAGCCTCAAGCTGTCCCCCTGGGCAGAGTGCCATGGCATTACAGCTCACAGCAACCTCCAATTCCTGGGCTCAAGCGAGTCTC
>NW_003852613.1:21175-44554 GCF_000181295.1 Otolemur garnettii | reverse complement strand
CATTGTTGTTTGGCGGCCCAGGCTGGGCCTGGGCTGGATTCAAACCCACCACCTTAGTTGTATGTGGCTGGCGCCTTAGCCACTTGGGCCACAGGCACTGAGCCTGAATTTTCTTTTTATTTATTATTTTTTATTAAATCATAACTTTATACATTGAAGCCTTTATGGGGTTCATGGATCTGAATTTTTAAGGAAAGGCATTCCAGGTAGAAGGGACAGCACATGCCAAGGGCTTGAGACAGGAAGTGCGTCTTCAAGGACAGAGGCAGCTCATCCCTGATACTTTGGGGGCATTTGCCCACTGGGGCTGTAGGAGCTGGGTCCTGAGACAGACTTCACACTTCTCACGGAAGCCCAGAGCTTTCTGAATTTCCATTTTGCAGGTGAAGCACCTGAGGCTCTGCTAGTATTAACAACCAAGAACGAGAACTCAAGAGGCTGTGCGCTAGGTTGCCTCCCAGAAAATAAGAACGCCCGAGAGGCGAGGGGAGACGCTGGGAGGCCGGGCCTGGGGTTGCGAACAGGAAAGGGATAGTTGAGCTGCCTGCTGAGACTGATGCAAGCCCGGAACCCTCCACCTGGAGTCCCGGGAGCCGCAGACAACGCAAGATGCAGCCACGCACGGACACAGGGCATGCCGGGAACGGAAAGCGCAGCGCAGAGGGTCTCCAGGTGGCCTGGGCAGGGCAGGCGCCAAGGAAGGGGCGTGCTGACGGGATTGGGAACGGGACGGGGAAACTAGGCTTCGGTACGTCGACCAAAATGCCTCCCAGAAGGCTACAAGCTTGCCGCGAGGTCGGAAGCCAGGCCCGCGCTCCCCCGCAGCGCCATGACGAGAGCTAGGCTCGCCCGGAAGTGAGGCGGGCGAAAGTGCGGCGCTGGCCGGAAGTGCCGAGCTACCGACGCGGGGCTCGCCGGGAAGTGTGGTTCCTCCGGGTGGCCCGGGGCGGTGCCCGCAAGTTCTGCGGATCTGGCGGACCGTCCGGCGTGGACCCGGGATGGCTGGACCCAGCGGCTCCGGGGGCCCGATCGGGGCGGGAACCCTGGCAGGTGGCGCACGGTCCAAGGTAGCCCCCAGCGTGGACTTTGACCACAGCTGCTCGGACAGCGTCGAGTACCTGACGCTCAACTTCGGGCCCTTCGAAACAGTGCATCGGTGGCGGCGCCTCCCGCCCTGCGACGAGTTCGTAGGTGCCCGGTACGGTGGGCTTCCAGGCGACTTGTGGGGGGGGGGGGGGGAGTGGGATCCGAAGAGAGTCCAGGGGCGAGGCTGGGGTATGGTGTACTGGAGAGGGACCTGGTAATGGAGGGCGACGATACAGTCCGGGATGGTGTCCAGAGCAGGTGAAGGAGTTCCGAGAGGAACACGACCTGGCTAATGTACTAGAGCTAAGATGTGTATGTGGGTCTTGGGCTAGGGTCCCAAGTGTTTTGTGGTTGGGTAGGGAGTCCAGAGTAGGAGGAGGCGTGCTTGGAGTGTCCTTTGGGATACTGGTAAAATTTAGGGGTTTCCATACGTCTTAGCAGTTGAGAGGTGTCTAAATCTTGCAGCCGCTCTCCTGCTTAGTCCTATTCGTTAGGCGCCCTCCAGGAGAGTCCTGTCCTCACAGCCCTCCCCTTCTTTTTTTCCAGGCGCAGCAAGCACACAGTGGTGGCCTATAAAGATGCCATCTATGTATTTGGTGGAGACAATGGGTGAGTGAGCGTCAGGGAGTTTGGACCAGGTGGGGGAAGCATTGTGGTCAGGGACCCGTTAGCTAATGCCTCTAAGCCTCAGTTTCCCTGCAATGAGATCCTGCATAAAAGGTCTCACTCAGCACAGCATCCAGTGGGTAGCATGTGCTCTGTATGTGGAAGGGTCCCTCTTGTTCTTAGTGAGTAGACACAGCCTTGAAAGAAACACATCCACCCTTGCTGCCAGCCCTACCAGGCACTTTTCTTTCTTTCTTTCTTTTCTTTCTTTTCTTTCTTTCTTTCTCTCAAGCTATCCCCCTGGGTAGAGTGCCATGGCATTACAGCTCATAGCAACCTCCAACTCCTGGGCTCAAGCGAGTCTCCTGCCTTAGCCTCCTGAGTAGCTGGGACCACAGGCGCCTGCCACAACGCCCGGCTTTTTTTTTTCATTGCAGCCGTCATCCTTGTTTGGCGGGCTTGGGCTGGATTCAAACCTGCCACCTTAGGTGTATGTGGCTGGTGCCTTAGCCACTTGAGCCACAGGCGCCGAGCCCCTACCAGGCACTTTTCTTTCCCTGCACTTCTCCCTGGACCTCATCCACATGCTCACTTTGCAGCTGAAAGGTATAGAGGGCACAGTTTTCTTTATTTCATTTTTTTAAACCCTCACAGTTTGTGAGGGTTTTCTCCTGTTTGTATAAACTCCTGGCAAACAGCCTTCCTAACAACTAACTGATGTTCTGTTTTGGGGCATGCCTCCATTCACATGAACAGTCCCCGTTTAAATTGTGGCTGGTTTTCCTGTGTTGAAAGTGAGTTGTTTGCACATGACCAATTGTGCCCAACAGTCTCTTTCCTTAAGAGCAGCCAGAGGGATTCATGTTCAAGTGCAAGACAGAGTGTGTACCTCCCAGGCTTACCTCTCTGTGCCATCTCCCCACCTCTGTGGGAAAAAGCCCAAGTCCTCATGACACTCCATGAGGCACTGCTCCTCTGCTTACGGCTCCTCACTGCACTCGGGCCACACTGGCTGCCTGTTACCTTTGGACTGTACTGAGTGTCCTCTTGCTCAGGCCCTTGTATTAGTTGTTCCTTCCTCCCCTACTTCCTGCTTTTCCTCTGATGTTCCTTATGAGTCAGGCCTTCCCTGACTACCTGGACAATCTGGCGACTGCCCCCCCTACTTGTTCCACCTACATTTGCCCTGAAGCACTCTAATGTTGGCTGTGATCCATCTCCTCCCCAAAGGCAAGGCCTGTGCTCCTATCTTAGCACCAAGACAATTCAATATATGTTTGTTGAATGAAGGGATGAAATAAGGAAGCAGCATCTACCACAGATGTTTACTGGAACCATGATGAGAATCCCCCAAACCAAAAAATGCCTTGGTGTCTGGCACTGGGCAGTGGGTGGGAAATGGGGGACCTCTATCCTCAGGTGTGTCCTGTAGCAGGTGAAGTTTGTGTGACAACTCTTTGGCAATAAGCAGAAACATTTTTGCTACGTTGTGACACTAAGAAACAGGATACAAATTTGTCTCGCTCTAGTTAACAACTTTCTAAAGGCTGAGTACAAAGAAAGGTGGCCTTCTCTTGCATGTAGGGGTGGTGAGGGAGGAACTATATCACACAGTCAGCTTCCTGAGCTCCTAGCTTCATGGTCTGAGGCACAGCCTTTGGTCTCCCAGGATCCTCTCTGATTGCCCTGCTTTGCTCACAGGAACAAGGACATTCTGGTCATTTGAGGTGGTACAATAGCCAGTGGATTTGTTTTCCATTTTATTGTATCTTTAACACAGTTGTTACATTGTTTTATTTTATTTTATTTTTTTGAGACAGATCCTCAAGCTGTCGCCCTGGGTAGAGTGCAGTGGCATCACAGCTCACAGCAACCTCAAACTCCTTGGCTCAAGTGATTCTCTTGCCTCAACCTCCCAAGTAGCTGGGACTACAGGCGCTCACCACAACGCCTGGCCATTTTTGGTTGTAGCTATCATTATTGTTAGGCAGACCCAGGCTGGATTCGAACCTGCCAGCTGTGTATGTGGCTGGCGCCTTAGCCTCTTGAGCTACAGGCACTGAGCCTTATTGCTTTGTTTTTGTTGTTTGTTTTGTTGAGATAGAGTCTTACTCTGTCACCTAGGCTCGTGTACCATGGCGTTAGCCTAGCTCACAGCAGCCTCAAACTCTTGGGCTCAAGTGATTCCTGCCTGCTTCAGCCTTCCAAGTAGCTGGGACTACAGGTTTCCACTAAGATGCCCAACTAATTTTTCTGTTTTCAGTACACATGGGTCTTGCTCTTGCTCAGGATGGTCTCATACTCCTGGCTTCAAGTTATCCTCCTGCCCAGCTGCCCAGAGTGCTAGGATTACAGGCCTGAGCCATCGCCGTTACATTAGTTTTGCAATAAAGAAGTGACAGGAAGATCAGAGATAAGCAAAGGGCCTCCCCTGCAGCATGGGCAAGTGTCTGCATTGGGGGTGGGGTGCAGCCTCACAGGAGTGGCACGGAGATGTACACATAGGACTTTTGGAGGTTGGGGTGAGGTCTGAGTGGCGACTCTAGTCTTTGGGCCATTTTATGCCCTCAGTCAGCTGCTGGGTGGGCTGCTGGTAGCTGGGATCACTCTTTGGTCCTGACCCCAAGCAGGGTGGTGGCTGCCTGTATGGCAGTGCTGGTGGCTGCAGTAGCTGGGGAGCCTCTTTTGTTGTCACCACTCTGGTCCCTTAGGCATCAGCTAGTTGCCAAACTGATTAATGGTTCCAGTGACTCAGCCGAACAGCCCCTACCCGCCAGCTGCATGCAGTGCCCCTCTTCAGGGCCCTGCTGGGGCATTGCCCTACATGGCTGACCTGGCTGACACCTCCTCTCTTTGCTGCCTTTCAGGAAGACGATGCTTAATGACCTCCTGCGGTTTGACGTGAAGGACTGCTCCTGGTGCAGGTGAGTGGCCTCCATGTTCCTGGGGCAGGTGGGTGGCCTCCGTGCCCTATTTTTCGTCCTAGAACACAGCAGAGTCACCATCAAGCAAAGCTAGAGAAGCTTCCAGGAGGAGATACCCTTAAGCGCCTGTAGCTCAGCAAGTAGGGCATTGGCCCCATATACCAAGAGTAGGGAGTTCGAGCCCTGTCCCAGGCAAACTGCAACAAAAAATAGCTAGGCATTGTAGTGAGCACCTGTAGTTGTCTCAGCTACTTGGGAGGCTGAGGCAAGAGAATCACCTAAGCCCAGGAGTTGGAGGTTGCTGTGAACTATGACACCATTGCACTCTATCCAGGGCGACAGCTTGAGGCTCTGTCTCAAAAAAAAAAAAAGAAAAAGAAACCATACGGAGGCATAAATATGTGTAGGGAAGACCTGAGGTGTTGGCAGCAGTTTTCTGGCAGTGGGATTGTGTGTGATTTTTAGTGCCTGTTTTGTCTTTTCCTTGTTGGTATTTTTTTTTCTTAAGTTTCTATAATGAGACAGGTATCACCTGTCTTTGAAATACAAAAATAAAAGGAAGCCTGGGCTTGGCAGGGCTGCCATAACCCTGGTAGGCCCTCATTACCCCTGTCCCTGCTCTAGGGCCTTCACTACTGGGACCCCACCAGCTCCCCGCTACCACCACTCGGCTGTTGTCTATGGGAGCAGCATGTTTGTCTTTGGTAAGTGGCCTCTCACCCCAAAGGGCGGTGGATGTCCTCACCAAGCTTGGAGGTCATGGACACATGCTGTGCTTGGCAGGTGCTCTCTGCCACCCCTCAGCTTTGTCTGTGCTGGGTGGGGGGTCTTTTTCCCTAACTGTTGTGAGCTCATGGGATTGGGTTTCTGCCAGTGTGACTGGGCCAGAGCAGGAGACAGGGTCCCCAGATACTGGCGGGGAGGCCGGCAGTCAGGGTTCTGTGTGTAGGAACCTTAGTTTATGCATTTTGGGTGGGGCCGGATTCCATCCCCCCTCCTGGGGTTCAAAGACTCACATGCTGCCTTTGAGTGTAACACTTTCTTGCTCTCTTTACCCAGGGGGCTATACTGGAGACATTTATTCCAATTCTAATTTGAAGAATAAAAATGACCTTTTTGAATACAAGTTTGCAACTGGCCAGTGGACAGAATGGAAAATTGAAGGACGGTGAGAGATGCTGCTGAAACCTGTGGAACCAGGGTCCCTGGGAGTGGCACACCTGGATTTGCCCCCATCCTGCATCACAGATGAGGACCCTGAGGGTACACAGTTGAGGGAGAGAAATGGGAGCTGGAAGCTGCCGCTGTCCATGGCCGGCTCCCACTCTGAGGTTCCCTCCCTGCAAGAGAGGCCTGAACGCAAAGTACACGGGCACTTCTTGGGTCCTGCTTTGCTTTCATTTCCTTTGATATTTTGTGGCAGCTGGGTTTTGTTTGTTTCTGTGTGGGTCTCTGAGCTCTAGCCCTGTTTCTGTGTGGGTCTCGGCTCCAGCTCTATTTCTGGCTGGTTCCTCTTCCAGTGGCTGCCAGTTCCTTATGCCTGTGGTGCTGTTGCTTTTCCCCAGGATCCCAGTGTCAGGTGGACAGGGCCACGTGGTCCGGCTGTGGTCTCAGTAATGGCTGTGTGGGCCTGGGAAGCTCAGGTCCGCACTGGCCACCTTACTCCTTGCTTTGCCCTTCATTTCCCAGGTTGCCAGTTGCTAGATCGGCCCATGGGGCCACCGTGTACAATGACAAGCTGTGGATCTTTGCTGGCTATGATGGCAATGCCAGGTAGGTGGGGGTAGCCCAGCCCGGTGCAGCCCCTGAGGTACTGAGGAAGAGAGCAGGCCTTTTTGGCATTGAGGGCTCCAGCTGGCCAAGGTCAGCCTGGTGGGTTCTGAGGGCCACTCTGTCTGAGGGGTTCTCAGGAGGGGCATGGGGAGAAGAGTGGAAGGGTCAGAGGGAGGCAAGAGCCACTGAGTGGCCCCTACCTGGCCCCGTGGCCCCTTGAATGGCTGAGATGCAGAGCCTCAGGGCCATAGGTTGGAGTCACCCTGAGGGCTAGGTGAGAGACAGGTGGGCAGTCTCAGGGCCCAGACCCAGCTCATTTCTTCCCTAGGCCACAGGCATGTGTTCCTCCTTAATCCAGATAATTGGCTTTGCTATACTTTTGTGACTATAGAAATAGCATGTGCTGGTTCCCTTAAACTTTAGCATCATAGAAACACCTGACGGGACAGTGTGATATCTGAGGTCCCCTCACACCCCCAGCCCAGCTCTGGGGTAGGACACAGACTGAGGGGCTGGCCCTGCTGCATTACCCAAATGTTGTACCTGAGGCTACTCATTCCTGTGCTGGCTGGGTGGGGGGCCTGGCATGGCAGGGATGTGGTAGTGTGCCCTCCTCTCCCCCCGACCCCCAGCCCCGAAGCACCTACATCATGGCTGTACAATAGTCCCCTAATCCACATGGCAGGTGGCTTTTCTTTGGAGTCATCCCTTCTGGCCAGGATCAGGCCCACCCTGACAGCCAGACCTGTCTTTTTTTTTAATGTTTAGAGAAACTTTTCTACTAGCAGACCATAGAAATGATCCCTAAAAGTACAGTCTTCCTTTTATCCTATTGCAGGCTGAATGACATGTGGACAATTTGCCTCCAGGATCGGGAACTCACCTGCTGGGAGGAGGTGAGGGCCAGGGTGGGGGCAGACCCAAACCTCACTGTCTTCCTTGACCTCCTGCCCTTAATGGCTGGTTCCAGCAGTAGCTGCACAGTGACCAAAGTCTCCCTACCTTAGGCAGAGCACCCACAGGTGTGAGGCACGTGGTTTTTGTCTAACCCAGCCTCGTTTTAACATAGTGAGGCCAACATGCTGACCAGTGCCCTGTTCACTGGAGTCCCTCTAGGCATTCTTCCCCTGGAGAAACATCTAATGTTACCCCCTGATGATTTCAGCCCCAACTGTTCAAAATTGGGCCTCTTTAGGAGTTTATAATAGGATTATAAACTCTTCTGTAAGAAAAAGAATCCCGAACTCTCATTCACAGAAGTTTCAAGAATAAAAGTGAGGCTGGGCATGGTGGCTCACGTTGGTAATCCTACTACTCTGGGAGGCCAAAGTGAGAGAATTACTTGTGACCAGGTTGAGACCAGCCTGAGCAAGAGGCCCCATCTCTACTAAAAATAGGAATAATTAGCCAGGTTTGGTGATGCATGCCTGTAGTCTGAGGTATTTGGAAGGCTGAGGCAGGAGGATCATGTGAGCCCAGGAGTTCGAGGCTGCAGTGGACTATGATTAGACCACTGTACTCCAGCCTGGGGGACAGAGTGAGACCCTATCTCAAAAAAAAAGGCTCAGCGCCTGTGGCTCAAGTGGCTAAGGCGCCAGCCACATACACCTGAGCTGGCGGGTTCGAATCCAGCCCAGGCCTGCCAAACAACAATGACAGCTGCAACCAAAAAATAGCTGGGTGTTGTGGCAAGCACTTGTAGTCCCAGCTACTTGGGAGGCAGAGGCAGGAGAATTGCTTGAGCTCAGGAGTTGGAGGTTGCTGTGAGCTGTGATGCCACAGCACTCTACCCAGAGTGACAGCCTGAGTGTCTGTCTCAAAAAAAAAGAATAGTCCCAGCTCAGTGGTCTGAGTAAGCTAAAGTGTGAGTCAGTTCTGTGAGGCTGGCAGCTGAACTGCCCTCCCATCCCAGGTGGCCCAGAGTGGCGAAATCCCACCATCTTGCTGCAACTTCCCGGTGGCTGTATGTCGGGACAAGATGTTTGTGTTCTCGGGGCAGAGTGGAGCCAAGATAACCAACAACCTCTTCCAGTTTGAATTCAAGGACAAGACGTAAGTACCTTGGTGTGAGGGTAGTCAGCACCCCTGCTCGTAGCTGGGAGCTATGGTTGCTGGCCTTCTGGGCTCTGGCCTGCAGCGGGAGTACACAGCTGTGGTGCTCTGCAGACCACTAGGGTATGGTTGTAGCTCAGCAAGATAGGGCCCAGGCAGGCCCCTCAGGCTCTCTTTGAGGGTGAGAGACACCCTTTGCACTGAATGGTTTGGTCAGTGACACAAGTGACTCATGTGGCTGGCATTGATCTCATGATGGCAGAAGAGCCCATGGGTGTGCAGGCCTGTGAGCTCCAGCTGGTGTTGCCCTTGGCTGCTGCTGGCCCCTGGTTCTGGGAGCGAATGGAGGACAGGGAACAAGGAGTGTCAACTTCAGGTTAAGAGGGCTTGGGAGGGACAGGAAGAAGGGCAAGGCACCTTGCACAGAGGTGCCCTGTGAGTTCCACAGTCAGATAGAATCATTCTGCTGTGTCAAGATCTGTCCTGAATCTCAGCTAACTTAGCAAAAGAGAGGACTTTCTGGAAGGTGCTGGGAAGTCCTTGCAGGTCAGGGTTGCTGTGGGAACAGCATCAGGATGTAGGTCCAGGTAGCTCCTGGGGTGGGGACTTGCAGTGGCATCCTCAGGCTGGATAGTGAGTGCAGTGACTTGTGGTTGCACTTGTCTGTACATAGCCTCACACCCCAGAGAGTGGGACTCCTTGGCAGGTCAGATGCCACGCCTTCCAGAAGAGTTACTGCTGGCTGCTTCATAGAGGGTGGCAGGGAGTGAAGGGGAGTCTGGCAGGACCCCATAGCAGGCCATGTGGAGCCAGGCAGGGCTGATGCTGGAGTGGAACAGGGCAAGGGATTCTGGACAAACATGTCCAGGTCCTCTCTCTGGTCTCTGGGCTGATTCCCCACAGAGGCTTCAGGGGGACTTCCCAGTGGTAGCCTGATGTGGGGGGCCCTTGGGGAAAGCAGGGGCCCATGCCCAGCAGTGGTTGACTGTCTTGCACTCCTAGGTGGACACGCATCCCCACTGAGCACTTGCTCCGGGGCTCTCCACCACCCCCACAACGGCGCTATGGGCATACCATGGTGGCCTTTGACCGCCACCTCTATGTGTTTGGGGGTGCAGCTGACAACACACTGCCCAATGAGCTGCACTGCTATGACGTGGATTTCCAGACCTGGGAGGTTGTCCAGCCCAGCTCTGACAGTGAGGTGAGTGCTGTCAGGTCTCATGTAAAGTGAGGGAGGGGGCAGTCCTGCACTGCTGCCTGGACACCAGTGGCTCCCACCCTTTTCTCGCCTTCTTCCCAGTTGCTCATGGGCTGTGGGGCCTCCCAGGGGTGCAGACCTAGGAGCACAGCTACCATGCTTAAGGCCCTCAGCCCTGGGTACCTGCCTCTCAGGCCCTCGAGCCCCATCTCTATCCTGTAGCCAGCAGCTTTCAACACCCCACATTCTGTCATGTCTGCACTGCACTGCTGAGCTGTAGGCCTTTCCTGGGAAGCCTGTCTTGGCTTATGGCTGGGCTTCCCCTCAGCCAGCAGTGAGTGCCCTGGTCATGTGGCCCTTCTCTCCCACACACCCATAATGCTTTTGGGTGGGGATAGTGGGCTGGTCTCAGGGTGCCTGCCCTGCCCTTACTGACTGGTCTCAACACTCTTATGTCTCTCCTCTCCAGGTCAGTGGGGCTGAGGTGCCTGAGCGAGTGTCTGCTTCTGAGGAGGTGCCCAGCTTGACCTCTGAGGAGCGAGGCAGCTTTAAGAAGTCCCGAGATGTGTTCGGCCTGGACTTCGGCACTACCTCAGCCAAGCAGCCCAGCCAGCCAGCCTCAGAGGTACGGCGCCAGTGACTCTCATAAGGCTCCACCACTCCCTGCAGTGGGTCCTGGGACCAGCCTCTCTCTCACACAGGCAAAACAAAGCCAGAGAAGTACTGTCTTCCAGTCACTCTGCAAAGGAGGCTCAGGGCCAGGAGCCCATGCCTTGCTGGCTAGGCTATAGTTCTGGAGTCCCTGCTGCAGGCCTAGACCACCGTGCCAGGGATAGCATGCTGTCCATGCTGTAGTTCTCCACAGCCCATCGTGCTCCCTCACCCACATGGGGACTGCCTCCTGCCTGTGTCTGTGACTGCACCAGGAGCCCTCACCCTCAGGGACTGGTCTCTGGTCCCACCTGCCTCATCCCCTCCCCAGCTGCCCAGTGGGAGGCTCTTCCATGCGGCTGCCGTCATCTCAGATGCCATGTACATCTTTGGAGGCACCGTGGATAACAACATCCGCAGTGGGGAGATGTACAGGTTCCAGGTATGGGACTTGTGGGCTTGAAGGGCTAGCTGGTATGGGCAGTGCCCCCTGACTGAGAACCGAGGCCCAGTGGTAGGGTGGGGCTTGTCCAAGGCTGGGATTGCCAGGCCCAAACCCAGTGGGATGCTGACCTTGCTGAGGAGCCTGGCAGCTGCTGTGGGGGATTCTAGGTTGAGGTCAGGCTGTGGTAACAGTGGGAATGGGGAAGGGGCAGGTGGGTGGCATAGGGGTTCACACTTGGGCCTAAGGAAGGCAGAGCTGGGCTGACAGGAAGGCAGCCCCTGCCTAGGTCTGGGGGAGCAGGTGCTCATGAAGGGGTCTGCAGAGACATGGAGCCAGGGCAACTTTGGGGGGAGATTGAGGTGTGCTGGCAGGGACCAGCATGAGCACATGGGCCTAGATATAGAGTGGAGGTGGCACAGCCCTCCTGAGGATTGGGGACACAGCTGAGGACTAGAGTGGAAGAGGGAGCCCCCTCTGGGGACAGGGCCAAGCAGGACAGTACTTGCCTCCTGGGCCCTGAGGGTTGGCCACAGTGGGCCTGTCCTGTTTTCTGGCAACACTGATATCTCCTCCTGCAGTTCTCCTGCTACCCCAAGTGCACACTGCATGAGGACTATGGGCGGCTGTGGGAGAGCCGCCAATTCTGTGATGTGGAGTTCGTGCTGGGTGAGGTGGGTGCCCTTCTGTGTACCCAGCCCCTCTGCTATGCCCATGGACTGGGGGCTTCACCCAGAGGTGTGGTTGCCTGCCCAGTGCCGCCTGCCCTGGCTGCCTGGGCCTCTGCCCCTGGGTGTTGCCCCACGTCTTCCACCCATGCCTTGTTCATGTGCAGAAGGAGGAGTGTGTGCAGGGCCATGTGGCCATTGTCACTGCACGGAGCCGCTGGCTCCGTAGGAAGATTGTGCAGGCACGGGAGCGGCTGCCTCAGGTGAGGTACGCACCCTGACTGAGCAGCTGGGTCCATTGTTTAGGGGGTGCCCTCAAGCACCCTTCTTCCTACAGAAGCTGCAAGAAGAGGCAGCCCCCACTCCCAGGGACACCCTCGGCAATACTGTAGGGGGAGCCCGGCCACCCTTGCTGCATGTGGCCATCCGGGAGGCCGAGGCGCGGCCCTTCGAGGTGCTCATGCAGTTCCTCTACACTGACAAGATCAAATACCCCAGGAAAGGTCTGCTTGGGCTGGGGGTCAAGTGGTAGGAGGGTGGACAGCAGCGCCTTAGAGGTGGGTGCTGATAGCCTCACTTTACAGATAGTCCCTCCGAGGCTCACAGGTGGCTGTCATCCTCCATCACCTGTGACCTCAGCAGCCACCTTGTGGTCAAGCTGCCATATGAGGCCCCCAAGGTTTTTTTCCCACCTGGTAGCCGTGACTCACACTTGTCCATGGAGGGGGCCCTTTCCCCCTCCCCACCCCCCCAGAGACCCCAAGGAACTCTTGGCTGCAGGCCACGTGGAGGATGTGCTGCTCATCATGGACGTGTACAAGTTGGCACTGAGCTTCCAGCTATGCCGCCTGGAGCAGCTGTGCAGGCAGTACATCGAGGCATCTGTGGACCTGCAGAACGTGCTGGTCGTGTGTGAGAGTGCCGCCCGGCTGCAACTGGGTCAGCTCAAGGTGCGGGTGGGGGCAGAGCAGCAGCCAGATGAGTGTTCCTGCAGTGAGGTCCCGCTGGGGTGGGTGGGACGCTCAGGCTGAGCCCCTTGCCCAGCCTGGGGTCAGGGCTCAACCCTGCCTGCCTGTGCCTATCTGTCCCAGGAGCACTGCCTGAACTTCGTGGTGAAGGAGTCCCACTTCAACCAGGTGATCATGATGAAAGAGTTCGAGCGCCTCTCATCCCCACTGATCGTGGAGATTGTGCGGAGGAAGCAGCAGCCGCTCCCTCGCACCCCCTCAGACCAGCCTGTGGACATCGGTGGGCAGCCCTTGTCACCCTTCCTTGAGGCGGGAGGGATGATGTTCATCTTGGGCAGCAGACCTAGGATCCGTGGAGAGCAACTGCTAGGCTCTCAGGCAGGGATGGGTCCTGGGGTAGACATGGGACACCTCTTTTGGGCTGAGATGCTGGGTCTGTTGGCTCAGGAGTGACTGATCACTGAGCTTCTGCTAGGCGCAGTGAGAATCAGAACAGCTCAGAGACCCCCTTTGTCTTGCTGTGTCCTGCACCCACCTAGCCCAGGAATGAATATTACAGGTCCTTTTATTCCCTAGCTCTCCCTGGGACTATGCTGACACTAGCTGTTGGCTCTTGGTGACACCTGACGACCCCAAAGGCCTGTGGAGGGCACAGTGGGCCGTCTTGGAAGATTAGTTGTTGGGGGCAGAGCAGGCCTAAAGGCTGTGTTTGGGGTGCAGTACTTGCATTGGGGCTGGGGGAGAAGAGGATGGGCTGGAGTGAGGCCCATGTCCTGAGGGAATTTTCACTCAGGGTAGAATGTGGGCACATGTGAGGGAGGTGGTACCCATGGGAGGGGGTACCCTTGGAAGGGGGTCCCAAGACTAGAACTTGAAGCTGCCCCTAGCTTAGAGTATGCTGGGTGTGGGAATGCCTGCTCAGGGTCCCTCCACACCCCTAGGCACATCTCTGATCCAGGACATGAAGGCGTACCTGGAGGGGGCAGGTGCAGAGTTCTGTGACATCACGTTGCTGCTGGATGGGCACCCACGGCCGGCTCATAAGGCCATTCTGGCTGCCCGCTCCAGGTCAGTAGGGCTGGAGGAGTGGGGGAGGGAGGCCCCATGAGGCTGCATTCCACTGAGAGCCGGAACTGTGGCCTCTGTGCAGCTACTTTGAGGCCATGTTCCGGTCCTTCATGCCTGAGGACGGGCAGGTGAACATCTCCATTGGGGAGATGGTGCCCAGTAGGCAGGCCTTCGAGTCCATGCTGCGCTACATGTACTACGGCGAGGTCAACATGCCACCCGAGGACTCCCTGCATCCTGTGCCTGTGTGCACTCTTCCCACCTCACTGCTCAGGGTCCCAGTGCCCACCGCAAGCAGCTTGGGGCCTGGCAGCCCTGTCTCAGCCAGATATTCTCTGCTCAGGGCCTCACTCTGCAGGGTTTGCTGGTGGCTAGTGCTGGGCTAGTATCTCTGAAGCACTCAGAGCTGGCTGACAGGGGTTTGTGGCCAGGAGGGATGGGTAGGTTTTTGCTCCTCATAGTCCTTTGGAGAATGGGGTCGTCACCGCTCTGCAGCAGGCGAGCAGACAGACATGGAGTGACTCCTTGGTATGTCACGTCACTTCAGTAGGGTACAAGGAAGCTCTTCAGGACCCGTGGTACCCTGTAGCAGTTCTGGAAACACAATTTGTGGTTTTCCTTGGATCTTGAATTTGGTCTTTGACCCATTTTCTGGTCTAGGGCCCATTCAGAGAGGATAGGGAGGAGGCCAGCTGGGGGGGACCAGCTCCCTTTAGCCATCAGCTCCTTAACCAGCGCCCAGCTACCTGTTTGCGGCCCCCTACTACTACGGCTTCTACAACAACCGGCTGCAGGCTTACTGTAAGCAGAACCTGGAGATGAATGTGACAGTGCAGAACGTGCTGCAGGTAGTTCCCCTGTGCCTGTGGGGAAGGGTGGGGAGTGGAGGGTGCATGGGGCAGCGTATCAAGGTCCTGCCGTTGCAGATCTTAGAGGCGGCTGACAAGACACAGGCACTGGACATGAAGCGGCACTGCCTGCACATCATTGTGCACCAGTTCACCAAGGTCGGGCCCAAGCCTTCCCTTCAGGACCTTCTTCCCCTTGGCAGTGGCAGTGTCAGGGGTGGGGTGCTTGGAGATGAGCTGAGCAGAACAGTCTGCTGTCGGCTACCGCTCAGCCCTGAGCATGTTGGGCCCCAGAGGACTCCGCTGCCCCTCTGGCCATCATGTGGATTTGTTCTCATCCTGTTCCCGCCTTCTGGTTGCCTCGGTAGGTCTCCAAACTACCCACGTTGCGGTTGCTGAGCCAGCAGCTGCTGCTTGACATCATAGACTCCCTGGCCTCCCACATCTCCGACAAGCAGTGCGCAGAGCTGGGCGCTGATATCTGAGGCCCTCTAGCATCCACCTTGAGTGAAGAGTAGCCATGCCTGCCTGCCCTGCCCACTGCAAAGACTGCACCAGCCACACCAGTAGCAGTCCTGTACCTGCCAGGCCCTGGGCCAGGGTGCCCAGAGGGGGTCGCATAGGATGTAGATGGTGAAGCAGACCCATACTCCAGCTAGTACCTTCTCTTGGAGTGAAGTGTGGGTAGGAGGCCCTGGCTCAGTGATGAGGACAGTACTGAGAAGTAGAAAGAGACTCCAGAGCCATGACCTTGGGCTTCCCACCCAGCAGGGCCTGGGCATGGGCTTTGGGGGTCTTGGTATAGCCCCAGCCTGGGTATGTTGTGGATCCAGGCTGGGTCCTGATTTTAAGGCCCTGTTGATGTGGGAGGGGACCTAGCAGAACTGCTGCCCCGTGAGAGTCTGCCTGGGCTGTACCCACCCCTACCTCACCCTCACTGAGGCTGGTGTAAGGGGTCTCTCCTCCCACTCACAGCTTGTAATTGGGACTCATGATGGACAGGTCTGACTCAAGATGAACTTTGGAGTGAAGGGCCCTGAGGTCAGCTCCCAGCCAAAAGATTGTCCATGCTGGACTGGGCCTGGCTCTTAGGTGGTTTGCAGGATCCCAGCCCACCTGTGTGTACATCAGGGCTCAAGGCTAGGGCAAGAGAGAAGTCAGGAGAGGTGCCCCCAGGTCCCTGTGTCCCTCACTAAGTATTTATTGTTATAGATATGCCTCCATTAAAGCCACAGCAGTGCTACTCCACCTGCCTCTCTGGCACAGTCTCCACCTCCACCCTCTGGCCCTCAATCCCTTGGCTGTCCTGCAGTAGAGGACCAGCTATGACCTGATGGCTTGGGAACCACTTAAGTATAGGTTCAGCCATCTTGCCTGTTTTTCTTTTTGAGACAAAGTCTCAAGCTGTAGCCTTTGGTAGAGTGCTGTGGTGTCACAGCTCACAGCAACCTCCAACTTTTGGGCTTAAGCGATTCTCTTGCCTCAGTCTCCCAAGTAGCTGGGATTATAGGTGCCTGCCACAATGTCCAGCTGTTTTTTGGTTGTGGTTATCATTGTTTTGTGGGCCCAGGCTGGATTTGAACCCACAAGCTCTGGTGCATGTGGCCAGCACCCAAGCCACTTGAGCTACAGGCTTTTTTTTTGAGATAATTTCATTATGTTGCTCTCAGTAGAGAGCCATGGTGTCACAGCTCACAGCAACCTCTAACTCTTGGGCTTAAGCAATTCTTTTGCCTCAGTCTCCCCAGTAGCTGGGACTAAGGTGCTGGCCACAACACCCAGTATTTTTTTTGGTTTTTGCTTGTAGTTGTCATTTGGCAGGCTCAGGCTGGATTTGAACCCACTAGCTCCAGTGTATGTGGCTGGCACCCTAGCTGCTGAGCTACAGGCGCTGAGCCCTATCTTGCCTGTTTCTTTATCCACATTGTTAACAGCTCCCTGCCCCCACTTAGGGCCACGCAGTCACATGGGGAGAAAGGACTGGTAACTCCAGAGCAGG
Organism: Otolemur garnettii; assembly: GCF_000181295.1. Classification (NCBI taxonomy): domain Eukaryota; kingdom Metazoa; phylum Chordata; class Mammalia; order Primates; family Galagidae; genus Otolemur; species Otolemur garnettii. The sequence continues at coordinate 28,268 of NW_003852613.1, read as the reverse complement.
CACCCTGCCCTCACGCTCAGCCTGTCCCTGTGCTATACTATTGGCTCCTGGGGAGGGGGACCAACTTGCCGGGCTGGGAGCCAAAGACAAGTTAGTACTTTCTGTTGTCCTAGAGGTCTTGGCTGAGTCTACACTGATGCCAGGGGCCTGGTCCTGTCTTTCTGGAAAGAAGAGTCCAGAACCCCTTTTTGTCCTGGCTGCAGAACCGTAGCTCACCTCAGTGGAAATAAGCTGCTCTTCTGGCCTTAGAGTTTATCCCCTTCTGGCTGTGCTCCACAAACCTGGCCTTGCTACAGCCTTGACTGCAGGGCCCCAGGTGGCTGTGCAGGTGGATGTGGGACCTTGGATAGTTAAGGTGGGCACCCTTGGCCAATGGTAGCAGACCCATTAAGTCAGACAGCAGGCTAACAAGGGTGTGTGCAAGCAAGCGAGCTGGGAAGCAGAGGAGGAAGAAGCTAGAGTGAGGCAGAGGATGACATGTGGAGAGGCTACTTCAGCACCCAGAGAACGTCACACTGGGTGGGCAGGCTGGGTGAGTCACTCATAATAGAAGCATGGAGCTACCCATCCAGTGTCCATGAGATCTGACTCTTGCTGCACCCACAGGGCAGCCTCATCCACACCCAGAGGGTCCTGCCTCAGGCCTCCATGAATCACCACCTGCAAACTCTGCTCTATGCTGACCCTTGTTAACTGGTCCTCAGCTGTCTCTCAGACATAACATGAATAAAGTTACACACTAAAGGCCCTAAAAACCAGATTTCAGAACACTGGGTGACAGTTGCTGGAGCTAAAAACAATCTGTGCTCCTTGGGCACAGCAGTAAGTCATGTTTATAGTCGGAATGTTTCCACACACACAGTTGTCTGCCAATCACAGTTGCAGTGAGATTTTCTGGTTCCCAAAGAAAAATAAGAACTTTGAGGCCAGGACCCAAATGACTGTTGAGCTCTGCTCACCTGTTCCCAGACTTGAAAGGACTATTGCAGAATGGTTGCCTCCTGGAGCCTTAGAACTGGCTGTGCATAGCCACCCTAGGAGGCTGTTGACTGTCACCACTTCCTCCACTATTTCAAATAGAGATGGGCCTGGTGGTAAGCAGGTTGAGGGGCTAGCCTGCTGATCACCAAAGGTCTGCAGGCAGAAGCCTGTTGAGCACCTGTGTTAAAACCAATTTTGGACTGGGCTGAGTGTTCGCAAAGAGGCTGGCTTGTTTTTGGTCTTAAGGAAAACAGCTCCTGGCACTGACTGGTTCCTTCTCACACCATTGTGCCCCGAGAACCCTGCTGGCATGGATGGCTGCTACCTGTCTAGCTGTGCAGCACAGGGAATAGGAGCTGTGCTTCCCCTTCCCCACAGCAAAGCTTGGACTCCAGGGTCTGGGCCCACTGGGGGCTACAGCTACTGTCTAGGGTGAATAAGCCCAGTACCACTAGCTAAGCCAGATAGCAAGGCTTGCTCCTAGAATTCACTTTATTATGGCATCTGGCAGGTCTTTAGAGTTCTGGTGAGGTCCCTCTCCAGACAAACTCTGAGGGAAGAGGAGACTGAAGCCTGCCCAGGTGGCCCCTCAGGCCATGCTGCTGCTCAGCTGCATGGCAAAATCTTGCACATGCTCCTTCAGAGTCTGGCGGGCATCTGCCTGTGCCCGCTTTTCCCGTGCCCGCTCCTGCTGCAACTTGGTCAGCCGCAGCCGTAGCCTCTGCTCACGTCGCTTGCAGGCCTGCAGCTGGCGCTGGGCCTTGTCCAGGGCATCAAGGGCTGCCTCAGCCCGCCGCTTCCAGAGTAGGGCACTGCCCACCTGGTAGCTGTGTTCATTCTGGATATAGGCTCCAGCAGGTGGTGGCAGGCGCAGCATGTAGGCTGAGGGGGACACAGGCCGTGGCTCAAGAGGGGAAGGCTGCTGCTCTGGTGAGGGCTGGGCACTACAGCCTGCTTCATCTGCCTGGGCACCCAAGGGGCCCAGAAGGTCTGAGAAGGGGCTGTATCTCCCAACTGGAGAGGCAGGCAAAGTGGCAGGTGCTGAGGCCTCCTCCACAGGAAAGCAGGTGACATCAGAAGGTGGAGGCGGAGAAAATGGAGTCATAGGCCCTCGGCCCTCAGAGCAGCTGGGGTGGGGAAGAGAAAAAGACTGGCAGGGCAGGCAAAGGGCTTGCCAGACCCCACTCCACCTGCCCGCCTGCCCTCCCCCAACCTGAATTGCTCCACAGGGCTTGTGCAGCTTGCCACAAGCACCCAGTCCCTTAGCCTCAGGGTGGGAAAGGGCATCCCCCCACAGCACATACCGCTTCCTACATCGCCGCAGTCTGCTGACGTTGGGGGGGCTGGGTAGGTCACCGTACCCCTTGGTCTTGGTTGTGCGGTGCAACTTGGAGAAAGACGCAAATATGGTGGGGACTGCCCCCTCCTTTAGCCTGTGATACCCGCTGTGGGAAAAGCAGCTCAAGTGAGGTAAAGAACCAGAGCTGTCTTCCCTGGCCCATGGCCCCTGCACAGAAGTGCCTGTTTTCTAGCGCCCCTGAGCAGCTTCCCCAGGACTAGCACTCATGCAAAGATAAGTTTGAGGACCGCCAGAGTAGGTCCAGTCACACCAACTCATCCCCACAGGACTCCATAAAGTGTAGGTACCTGGAGAAGCTCCTCAAACAGAGCTGGGATGACTTGCCAGAAAGATTTGGTTATTTCTAAACTTGCTGGGAGAACTTAGGTTCTAAAAAACATCCTGAGGAAAGGCTCACATTTTTTGCTTTTGTCACTAGCACAGTGATCCTAGGGATGGGGCTTGATGGACAGAGATGGGAAAGGAAACTCTGGGAACCAGGTGTGCCCGGCTGCCTGGCAGAGTGTTCTCATGCCAGCTGCTAAAGGGACTTTCCCATCAGGACCTATGGCTGCTTGTATTGGTGGGCAGGAAGGCCCACCTGATCCCCACCAGCTCGAAGCAGTTGTCCTCGAAGTGTTTGGAACAGAAGTAGATGTACTCGGACGTCGGGTCCCACAGACCCTGGCCACTGGGGTCCAGGCGCTGGCAGTTGGCCAGCCACAAGCCTCGTCTTGGGTTGTCCTTCTTGGGAAGTCTGTAAGACCACAAAACCGTTAGCAGCAGGCTATCTTTAGCCCTGGGCACGTGCCGCCCAAGCTCCCCAGGCGGGAAGAGCAGACCCTGCACGTGCTGCCATGAGGCCTCCCCGCGCCCCTGCCGGAGAAGCTCCGCACACCTGGGCGCATACGAGAAAACTCAGGCCTCGAGAAGAAAAGCAACTTGCTCAGCGACATCTAGCAAGTAAGAGAGAGCACCAAGATCCAAGCCTACGGGAACCTCCTGTCGATCCTCTCCCAAATGGAACTCATTCCAGGAACACCACCCCCTCACCCCTTCCCACCCTAACGTCAAGCCACGCCTGGACCACAGGGCTGCCCGAGGCGCATGCGCAATCGTTAGCCAGCGGGAAGGGAGACGCCAGCGCATGCGCAGTGCGCCCTCGCGTGCCAGTGCGCACGCGCGCTGACCTGTGGAAAGAGATGCCGCGGTTGCGCGTTTCGCGCGTGTCCCGTGTGCAGCAGCCGGCGGCTGAGCAGTGACGCGGCATCTGGGGAAGAGGCGGGTGCTAAGCCGCGAGTGATTGTCCGGGCCCGTAGGGGCTTCGCGCCTCCAGTGGCCCCTCTGCTCCAGGAGGCCCTGACCCGTCGAGCCCCCCGGGGCCCGATCTTGCCCCAACCCCGTCCCCGACGGTTCTCTTGACTCCTGTCAGCGGCACTCACGGTCTCGCCATTGCTGCGCCGCCGAAATCTCGCGTTGTGTGGCGGCGGCGGAAGTCGGTATCATGGAGATTCGGAGTGGGTGGTGCTCGGCCCGAGGGGCGGGGCCGGGAGAGGTCCTGGCAGGCGCGCTCCGGAAGAGGCGGCAGCGATGGGTTCGGCGTCAACCTCGCGTCATCCCAGCTATTGGATTAACGGTGTGGCTCACGTGCATTTCCCTTTTGTTCAAAGCTCCTTCTTCACAAACACCCTGTGGCGGATGGAGCGGCCTCGGCGCGCGGGTCTGCGCGGCGGCGAGAACCGGCGGTGTCCCGGGAGCCCCGCCAGCCCGCCCCTGAGGGACCCTTATTTGAGGAGACGGCACCAAGAACACGGGAGCTGTGGCGCTCGCGCCTGTGCGCAAAATTTGCTTACAGATATCAGGACTTGAGGGAAAGCTCGCGGCGCCCCCTGATTACACTTGGGGGACGGATTCCATCTAGCCACACCCACGACGGGACGTGACAATGCGGGACACATCCTGGGGCGGCTGCCTCTCTGATCCTCCACCTCCCCTCGAAGCTGAGGGTTACGCAGCCGCCCTGCCGAAGGAGTTAAGCGTTTCAGGAGCCTTCCCCACGCAGCCCTTCCCTGTGAAGCCTGCCTTCTGGAAGTTTGCAGCAACGGGAATGGCTAGCACGCTTAACTTAGGAAAAGATACAAGTGGATACTTTCCCCTAGAAGTCCTCTTGGAAAGGGCAAGTTATATGGAGGAAGAATTTTGTCAGAATACGTCACAGGGGACAGATGATGTCTCAGTACACAAATTTTAATAATTAAATATATCTTGTAACATTATGGTGGGGAGAATACAAAGGGATGGTCGCCTGCCATGCCCTCCGCTCAGTATTCCTCCCCTTCTTCAGCCTCGGCTTCCACGGAATCCACGCCCACTTCTTCGTAATCCTTCTCCAGAGCTGCCAGGTCCTCGCGTGCCTCCGAGAACTCTCCCTCCTCCATTCCTTCTCCCACATACCAGTGTACGAAGGCCCGCTTGGCGTACATGAGATCGAACTTGTGATCCAGCCGTGCCCAGGCCTCAGCAATGGCGGTGGTGTTGCTCAGCATGCATACGGCCCGCTGCACCTTGGCCAGGTCACCCCCAGGGACCACGGTGGGGGGCTGGTAGTTAATGCCCACCTGCCAGAAAAGGGAATAACGGATAGAAGTTTATATTGGTCTCAGAAATAGTAGCTTATTAAAAATTAATGTGGGCTTGGTGCCTGTAGCTGAAGTGGCTAAGGTGCCAGCCACACACCAGAGTTGGCAGGTTCGAATCCAGCCCCAGCCTGCCAAATAACAATGACAACTACAACAAAAAAATAGCCAGGCAGTTGCGCCTGTAGCCCCAACTACTTGGGAGGCTGAGGCAAGAGAATCGCTTCAGCCAGGAGTTGGAGGTTGCTTTGAGCTGTGATGCCATGGCATTCTACCCAGCGCAACAGCTTGAGGCTCTGTCTCAAAAAGAAAAAAAAAAATTGATGTGGATCTAGTTCAAACAATGTCCTGTAAAAAGTGATTATATCTACATTTATAAAGACTTTTAAATACTTAGTTTGAAACAACTGTCCATCATAGGGAGCCAGTTAATACTCTGATCAAGAACTGCCCTCTGGGTGGGGCCTGGTGTCTCAGGCCTGTAATCCTAGCACTCTGGGAGGCTGAGGCAGGTGGACTGCCTGAACTCTTGAGTTTGAGAACCAGCCTGAGGCAAGCACAAGACCCCATCTCCACTAAAAATGAAAAACTGAGGCAAGAGGATCACTTGAGCCCAAGAGTTTGAGGTTGCTGTGAGCTATGATACCACAACACTCTACCAGTGGTGACAAAGTGAGACTCTTGTCTCAAAAAAAAACTGCCCTCTGGTCTCTCACCTTTTCTGCTCTGAGAGGGACCCACTTCCAACTCTCTTTAAGTGCTCTAAACTTTCTTTCTCTTTGTTCTTCCTAAATAAAATCTCTCTTTACCTTGGGGGGGAAAAAAGAACTACACTCCCATAACTAAAGCTAGACCAAGTGCAAGAGCTGCCAGCTTCCTCCTCTCTGTGACCACCTGTGTGCAATAACTGGGTCTATCACCTACAGGAAAGGAACCTGCATCCTTTGTCTACATCTGCTGGCCTCTGTTAGCCAATATCACCTGTATAAGAAGAGGCCAATGTACCCTGAATATGTACAGAATGTCACTCAAGAGGCCAAAAAGGGAAGATGACTTCAACTTTTTACCCTTATAAATTGTTCAAATAATTGGCCACAGGTGGTGCCTATGGCCCAAGGAGTAGGGTGCCAGCCCCATATACCAGAGGTGGTGGTTGTTCAAACCCGGCCCTGGCCACAAAATAAATAATTGGCCACGTATAAGTACTTTTATGAGAGAAAAGTTTTTCTTTTTTTTTTTTTTTTGAGACAGTTTCACTATGTCACTGTAGAGTGCTATAAAATTACAGCTCACAGCAACCTCCAACTCTTGGGCTCAAGCGATTCTCTTGCTTGAGAGAGAGCCGCCACAATGCCCAGCTACTTTTTTCGTTGCAGTTGTCTTTGTTTGGTAGGCCCAGGCTGGATTAGAACCTGCCAGCTCTGGTGTATGTGGTTGGCGCCAAGCCAGAGAAAAGTTTTTCAACATGAAAGGGACTCTTTGAAGATACTGCATCCCTAAGCAAATGGTGTCAAAAAGTATATGACAAATCACAGACTGACAAAAATAAAAAAGGAACTTACAAGGGCATGATGGCTTATGCCTGTAATCCCAGCACTTTTAAGAGGCTGAGGCTGGGGTATCGCATGAGACCAGAAATTCAAAATCAACCTGGGCTATCATATAGCAAGACCTGCACCTGTAAAAAGTTATTTTTTTTTAAATTGAGTGGGTGTAGTGGTGCACTTACAGTCCCAGTCCCCACTCAGGAGGCTGAGGCAAAAGGATTCCTTGAGCCTCCAGTGAGCTATGATCATGTCGCTGTACTCCAGCCTAGGGGATTAGAACCTGTCTCTTAAGAGAAAAAAAAAGGGGGGGGTGGGGGTGGGGGTGGGATGGAATTCATGAAATGTGGGACTACCACATGTCTTCTGTGGAGATGAGAGGCTGCGACTTCCTATCCACTCCCACTGACCAGGTCCTTACTGTCTCACAAAAGCCAAGGAAACCTGGTCAAGGCACAGCATCGCTCAGGAAGCCTGCCAGCTGAAGCTACTATAAGAAAAATTACTCTGGCTCGGCGCCTATAGCTCAACCGGCTAAGGCGCCAGCCACGTACACCTAAGGTGGCGGGTTTGAATCCCCAGCCCGGACCCGC
>NW_003852613.1:17505-21068 GCF_000181295.1 Otolemur garnettii | reverse complement strand
CTGTAATGCCAAGGCACTCTACCCAGGGGGACAGCTTGAGGCTCTGTCTCAAAAAAAAAAAAAAAAAAGAAAAATTACTCTGCTCAAGTGGAGAGGCTCAGTAATTAGAACCAGAATAGGAAGTTTCACTTCCTACCTATAACATCTTTAGTTTTTTTTGTGTGTGTGAGCTAGGGGTCTCTGTTGTTTGGGCTAGAGCAGTTCTCAACCTTCCTAATGCCGCAGCCCTTTAATACAGTTCCTATGGGTCGTGACCCACAGGTTGAGAACCGCAGGGTTAGACTGTAGTGGAATCATATTTCCCAGCAACCTCAAACTCCTGGGCACAAGAAATCTTCCTGCCTTAGCCTCCCAGTAGCTGGGATCTCAGGTGCCTGCCACACCTAATTTTTCTATTTTTTATAGAGATAGGTCTTGCTCAGGCTGGTCTCAAACACCTGGTCTCACGTAATCCTCCCACTTCAGTTCCACAAAGGATTACAGACAGGCATGAGCCACTGCACTCAGCTTTTCCTGTGTAAGATTTTTTAAGTATTTACAGGTTGGTAAAACATAGATTTTATCCTTTCTGAGTCACTTTAGATCTATCAACTTAAAAATATGGATGATCTGGGCTCAGCACCTGTAGCACAGTGGTTAGGGCGCCAGCCACATACACCAAGGTGGCAGGTTTGAACCCAGCCCAGGACAGCTAAACAACAATTTTGACTGCAACAAAAAATAGCGGGGCATTGTGGTAGGGCGCCTGTAGACCCAGCTACTTGGGAAGTTGATGCAAGAGAATTCCTTAAACCCAAGAGTTTGAAGTTGTGGTGAACTGTGATGCCATGGCATTCTACCAAGGGTGACATAGTGAGACTTTGTCTCAAAAACAAACAAAAAGGATAATCTGTATTTTTTTTTTTTTTTTGAGGCAGGAGCGTCCAGTTGTCCCCCTGGGTAGAGTGCTGTAGCATCACAGCTCACAGCAATCTCTAACTCCTGGGCTCAAGCGAGTCTCCTGCCTCACCTTCCCGAGCAGCTGGGACCACAGGCGCCCGTCACAACGCCTGGCTATTTTTTTGTTGCAGCCGTCGTTGTTTGGCGGCCCAGGCTGGATTCGAACCCACCACCTTGGGTGTACGTGGCTGGCACCTTAGCCACTTGAACCACAGGCGCTGAGCTGATAATCTGTATTAAGGTGAGATGAAAAATAGAGATGGTCTGTGTCAAAGTGTTGTAAAGGGGTGCTTACAAAGGCCAGACAAGTTCAAGTTATGTGTGGTCAGAGGTAAGCTATGGCTATCCACGTGGAAACAAGAAGACATACAAAATAATATTTTTCAAGTCATTTTCAATCAGGAATGACCCCCGAACTTGCAGTTCTCCCCCCAACACCTGAGAAACTCATTGGGGTCTATAGCTTTGTCTAATGTGGAAAATGACTGTAGGCTGTTAACAAACCAGAGGGCAGGGTGGTGCCTGTGAATAGGGTGCTAGCCCCATATGCCAAGGGTGGCAGGTTCAAACCCGGTCCCGGCCAAACTGCAACAAAAAATAGTTGGGCATTGTGGTGGGCGCCTGTAGGCCCAGCTCCTCGGGAGGCTGAGGCAAGAGAATGGCCTAAGCCCAAGAGCTGCAGGTTGCTGTGAGCTATAACACCACGGCACTCTACCAAATGTGACAAAGTGAGATTCTGTCTCTAAAAAAACAAACCAGAGGGCACAAAGTTGATCAACACAGATGGGGTGAGTCATGTACCTCGGCAATCACAAAGGGTGTCAGAGCCTAACAGTCTATTACTTGCCTTCTAAATACATGGTTCTTTCTCCTTAGTAGACAATTCCATCATGACACTAAACATGCCTGAAGGAGACCCCTAATTATCCGTGATTTTGTGTGTGAGGAAAAGATCTAGGTGATTTTGTGAGTGAGGAAGTCTGGTTTGGATAAAGAGCAGATACTCACTCTGGTCTCCAAAGAAAACACTACTATGTAATTGAGTTATGAGGATAACAATGCACTCTAGCCCAGGTGACAAAGTGAGACCCTGTCTCAAAAAATAGAAAATAAAAAAACACTGCATAATGCACTTAAAATTCCATTTATAGAAACATTAGCATTGCCCCAAATTTAGTGATAACAGATAAGGTTATGGAAAGTGTAAAAACCACCATTTCTAACATACAAAAATGATAGCATAGAACTTAGAAAATCTCTAAAGGGAGTAGTGGACACCAGGACCTACATTCAAGCTCTCTCTTTCTCCCTGCCTGCCCATGTGAGGTCTTGCTTTGTTGCCCAAGGTGGTCTCAACCTCTTGACCTCAAGTAATCCTCCTGCCTCAGCCTATAACTGGGATGAGAGGTGCAGGCCACTACACCCAGCTCCAGACCATCTATCTTTAAATGTTTCCCCAGAGGCTCGACACTCATAACACAGTGTTTACAGCACCACCCATATGCACTGAGGCTGGTGGGTTTAAACCTGGCCCAGGCCAGCTAACAAAAATGAAAACTGCAACAAGAAAATAGCCAAGCGTTGTGGTAGGTGCCTATAGTCCCAGATACTGGCAGGCTGAGGCAAGAGAATCGCTTAAGCCCAAGAGTTTGAAGTTGCTGTGAGCTGTGATGCCACTGCACTCAACCAAGAGTGATATACTGAGACTCTGTCTCAAAAAATATATATATAAAAAATAAAAAAAAGATCATCAATAAATTTCTCCCAGAACTCACTGTTCAGGAGGGTTTGCAAATTTAAAACTGTCTCAGCTTAGTCTTCTAAAGTGTTAAGAGACTGGTAACATGACCCCATGAACTTGAAAAGGGTGGTGGTAAAAACTAAGGGTACGTAAGGTATTTGGTAAAGTATAAGGCACTTAACAAACTAACTAATAAACTTGTTTATGCTGCCTAGCTGACTTAAACAAGTGCAATCTCATAAAAGGACATGAGCCCATAGGGGTAGCATTATTCTGCAGGCCTGCTGCTGGCTGACAGGTACAAGGATCCAACTTCTTCCACTCTTACCTTAAATCCAGTTGGACACCAGTCCACAAACTGGATGGTGCGCTTGGTCTTGATGGTGGCAATGGCAGCATTGACATCTTTTGGGACCACGTCCCCCCTGTACAACATGCAGCAGGCCATGTACTTGCCATGGCGAGGATCACACTTGACCATCTGATTGGCCGGCTCAAAGCAGGCATTGGTGATCTCAGCCACAGACAGCTGCTCGTGGTAGGCCTTCTCGGCTGAGATGACCGGGGCGTAGGTAGCCAGGGGGAAGTGGATGCGAGGGTACGGCACCAGGTTGGTCTGGAATTCTGTCAAGTCCACATTCAGGGCCCCATCAAACCGCAGGGAAGCCGTGATGGAGGACACGATCTGCCCAATCAGACGGTTGAGGTTGGTGTACGTGGGACGCTCGATGTCCAGGTTGCGCCGACATATGTCATAGATGGCTTCGTTGTCCACCATGAAGGCACAGTCAGAATGCTCCAGGGTCGTGTGAGTGGTCAGGATGGAGTTGTAGGGCTCCACCACGGCCGTGGAAACCTGGGGAGCTGGGTAGATGGCAAATTC
>NW_003852613.1:14843-17263 GCF_000181295.1 Otolemur garnettii | reverse complement strand
CCCCCAAAGCTGTGGAAGATGAGGAAGCCCTGCAGTCCCGTGCACAGATCCGCCTGAGAGAAACCAGACGTCAGCCAATGCCTATGGAAGCCACAACCCAAACCCCCGACAAGCAGTGTCACCTCTCTGCCTCTGCAGGTTGATATGGATTCAAATCATCCCTAATGGACACACCTTACACATGGAAGCAAAAAAGGCAGGCGGTAAAGATCTACGGATGCATCGCCACGCGCACTTCACAGTAAGACTGTTGTAGACTCAGATGGACTTGGGATGCTGGTCTAACATTTGCCACAACCACCTCTCCTGTGCAACCCAAGACCTGCCCTCCCATCCCAGATGAGGCCCACACGAAGCCTTCTGGGTGCACTTCTTACCAGTTTGCGGATCCGGTCCAGGACCAGGTCCACGATCTCTTTGCCGATGGTGTAATGGCCTCTGGCATAATTATTGGCTGCGTCTTCCTTCCCGGTGATCAGCTGTTCTGGATGGAAAAGCTGCCTGTAGGTCCCTGTGCGCACTTCATCTACAAAGAGACCGAGCGTGCTGAGTCTTTAAGCTCTTGCACTAGTCACCAAGACCCATGCATTTGGGGACTGTGTGCCTCTACAGAGCACATCTTATTCCTTGTCGTTCAACTCTGGGAGTGTCTTATGAAAATGTCTCTGTGTGATGCACAAACCAAAAATGCTACTATGGCTCCAGGAAGGTAAAGTCAGCTTGCAGTACAAACATCAGCAGGACTGGTTCCCAGTGAAGGGAAAGAGGCTCTCACATCCCCTTGAGTGTTAATTCTATGGGGGACACATTTCTTTCCTACCCACAGCCACATCAAAGGGTGTAACTTTAAAATCCCTCACAAACTGGCAATCACCAGGTCAATCTGACTTCTGCAGGACAGTCCCTCAGGACACTGTGTGTGGTCTGGGTCACACAGATGTCAGGTGAGTCTTTCATCTCCTAGGAGGCCACTGAAAGGTCCTCTCTCCTTGCAAACTACCTGGGGCTTCTAATCTAGAGGAATCAGATGAATGATCTATGGGGTTTTTTTTGCACACAGGGGCTGGGGCACCCAGAGTGAATCTCTCCAGACTGCTGGCAAAGCAGCTGTTCCCTGCATGTCAGATTTTCCTAAATTGGAAGTCTGGGTCCCACAGGCCCGTGACCCTTTCAGTTTCTTACCTGACACCACCACAGACACTTGCTTGTCCATCCTGCCCTTTCCCTACAGAGATTCAAAGGAGCCCACGTGGGGCTTTATATCGGGGTACTCTCTCCACCCCCAGGAAAGCCTCCATCTACTGCCTGAACACCTACCCACCACGGTGGGCTCCAGGTCCACAAACACTGCTCTGGGCACGTGCTTGCCAGCCCCAGTCTCGCTGAAGAACGTGTTGAAGGAGTCATCGCCGCCACCGATGGTTTTGTCACTTGGCATTTGACCATCAGGCTGAATTCCGTGTTCAAGGCAGTACAGTTCCCAGCAGGCATTGCCAATCTGGACACCTGCCTGCCCCACGTGGATAGAGATACACTCGCGCTGGGAACCAGAACATAAATATGAACTCATTTACCTTTAAGGCAAATTGAAACTATATGGCATGCAAAATATAATAAATTAATATTTGTATAGTGCCTCAGTGTCTAAGGCTTTCTCAGTCTTTGTTTCCTGGGAGGCTTAGATCATCCATTATCCCCATGAAAACTACTTCTTCTAAACCTCCCTAGCTACTAACATTCAAGAATTGGCCCCAGGACCAAAATGTTTGCCATTACACAAACATTACATTAATTTAAAACTTAGAAGCCATGAAGTGTCAATAATCAACTCTGCATTATGCCTAGTAGCAGTTTTTAATTATGTCATGACCAAAGGATAAGGTAATAGAATTGGGGAGGAAAAATGGAGTAGGTCCATGACCCAAGACCAGGTGGTTACTGTGTGTCTTCTGTCTTCCCCTCTAGATTTACCCCCTATCATTCTCTAAGGGACTGTGCTGGAGAAGGCTGACTCATGAGGACAGTATCAGAGGGCTTCCTTGCCCTGTAACTTCTGGTTGGTTTGGTCAATGGCAAGCAGCACTAAGACTGTGAGGTTAGAGAAGGGTGTTGTTAGGGTGCTCACTCCAGGGCTCACTCTGTCTCAGATCGCCATGGGTTACCTGAGTTCCTTTATCAAGGCCACAACTTTGTGCAGTTGGCCCTCTTCATAAACCCACCTTCTCAACTCCTGGTAACCACTCCTCCCCTCACCCTTGAAGCCTAGGAGTGTAATGGCTCCTAGATATCACAAGTGCTGGGACACTGCACTATCCTCTGGTGATTTGGATTTTTTTTTTTTTTTTTGAGACAGAGCCTCAAGCTGTCCCCCTGGGTAAAGTGCCCTGGCATCACAGCTCACAGCAACCTCCAACTCCTGG
>NW_003852613.1:2038-13761 GCF_000181295.1 Otolemur garnettii | reverse complement strand
AGTACCTTTTAAGATTCTCCTTAAGGTACCTATTTAGAATGTACCATTACTTTCCTGCCAGAAGCATAACTGTACACACACCAGCCACTTGTTTGATTTGAGACAAGTTATCCTCACAAATATACAGAGAGCAAATAAAATTTGAGATACCACACCCATTCTAAATTCTAACCTAAAATCCCACTTTGAAGTCCTATTTTCTATTATATAATACCAAGTCTCAGAGTCTGCAGGAACACAAAAGATGAACATAATGCAACATCATACCAGCAGGAAGCATTACATTCCAGAAAGAACTTTTCTAGTGCCTAAGAACTCATTCTTCCAGAGGAGGAATTCATCTACACACTGGAACAAGTCCTTTAGAATCAACCCAACACCACCATTTTCAAATCCATGTCATTTGTTTTGCGCTCTTTAAGTCCAGACACCCTGTATTTCACAGGATGCATGATTTGGCATTTTACTTACCTGCCCCACTAAGATCAGCATAAGCTCTGTGGCCTTACACCATTACACACTTTGTAAATTGTTTCATTTACAAAATGGTGTAGGGGAGCTGAGGAGTCTGCAAGGTCACTTATATCTCTGATTATCTAATGAAACTAATTTAAGCAGTCAGGAAAATCACTCCTCACTTTAGGCTGGGTGCAGTGGCTGGTGCCTATAATCCTAGTACTTTGAGAGTCGCTTGAAGTCAGGAGTTTCAGGTTGCAGTGAGCTGTGATGACACCACTGTACTCTACCTGGAGTGACAGAGCAAGACTCTGTGTCAAAAACAAAACAAAACATCTTCACTTTGAACTCCTGACTTCACCTGAATCATCAAATTTTACTTTTTTTTTTTTTTAAGAGACAGAGTCTTACTTTATTGCCCTCAGTAGAGTGCCTTAACGTCACAGCTCAAGGCAACCTCCATCTCCTGGACTTAGGCGATTCTCTAGCCTCCTGAGTAGCTGGAACTACAGGTACCAACCACAACACCCAGCTTTCTTTTTTGTTGTTGTTGTTACAGTTTGGCCGGGGCAGGGTTTGAACCTGCCACCCTGGGTATGTGGGGCTGGCGCCCTACTCACTGAGCCATAGGTGCTGCCCACATTTTTTTTTTCAGACAGTCTCACTTTATTGCCATGGTAGAGGGCTGTGGCATCATAGCTCACAGCAACCTCAAACTCCTAGGCTTAAGCAATTCTCTTGCCTCAGCCTCCCAAGTAGCTGGGACTACAGGTGCCCACCACAACACTTAGCTATTTTTTGGTTGCAGCCGTCATTGTTGTTTGGTGGGCCTGGGTTGGATTCGAACCTGCCAGCTCTGGTGTATGTGGCTGGCCCCCTAGCCACTGAGCGGCAGGCACTGAACCCGCCTGGCTATTTTTAGAGAGGAGGTTTCGCTCTGTCTCAGGCCAGTCTCAAACCTGTGAGCCCAAGTAATCCACCACCTCAGCCTCCCAAATGCTAAGATTACAGGTGTGAGCCACCGAGCCCAGCTAAATTTTACCTTTGTTTAGATAGCTCTGACTCCTATCTGACAACATTATTTGAAACTTTCTCTATCCTTTTCAAACTCGAGACCAAACTCCTCTTGGCAGATGACCTTGTTCTCTACTTACCCAGAAGCATCACTTCTTGCCACAAAACCTGCAAATACCCTTACAAGATACATTCCAAGATCTTCAGTAGAAGTCCACACATTCTAGCAAACACTATATATACTGTCCTTTCCTGTTCAGACATACTTCTGATAAAGCTTAACTTATACATTACTCATGGTTAGAGATTAACTGTGATAATTGATAATAAAACAATTACAATATACTAAATAAAAGTTATTATGTGAACGTGGTCTCTCTCTCAAAGTATCTTACTGTTCTGTACTGCAGGTTACTGAAATCACAGAAAGCAAAACTTCAAGTAAGGGGTACTAGGACTACCGCTGCCCTTCCTGCTCTCTTTGCTTTGCTTTAAGCTGCTCCCCCTCCAGTCAAACATCCATTGTTTCTACTGATCTCCTACCTAGCAACAGTCCTCAGTGGAGTTCTCAGGCCCCTAAGGGTCCATAGACCATTTCAGGGTACATAAGGATAAATAATAATTTCATAATTGGACAGTATCACCAGTCCTTTTCACCATGTTGACATTTGCACCAATGATGCATAAGCAAAGATGGATAAAACTGCTGGTATCTTAGCATGGATCAAGGTTAAAAAAAAAAGTCAAGTTTCATTTTAAAATGTCCTTAATGAAGCAATAAAAATATAAATTGTATTGGCAGTGCCTGTGGCTCAAAGGAGTAGGGCACCAGCCCCATAGGCCGGAGGTGGTGGGTTCAAACCCAGCCCTGGCCAAAAACTGCAAAAAAAAAAAAAAAAAAAAATATATATATATATATATATAGAATTGTATTAAATCTCAAAGTGGGTACACATAAAGCACTTGTGCACATACTATAAAAATCCACAGATGTGGCTCGGGGCCCATAGCACAGTGGTTAACAGCACCTGCCACATACACTGAAGGTGGCAGGTTTGAACCAGGCCCAGGCCAGCTAACCAACAATGACAACTGCAACAAAAAATAGCCAGGCATTGTGGCAAGTGCCTGTAGTCCAGCTATTTGGGAGGATGAGCAAGAGACTCTCTGGAGCCCAAGAGTTGGAGGTTGTTGTGAGCTGTGATAGCACAGCACTCTACCAAGGGTGACACAGTGAGATTCTGTCTCAAAAAAAAAAGAAATGGCTTGGCACCTGTAGCTCAAGCAGCTAAGGTGCCAACCACATACACCTGAGCTGGCAAGTTTGAATCCAGCCTGGGCCCACCAAACAACAATAATGGCTACAACCAAAAAATACCCGGGTGTTGTGGCATGCACCTGTAGTCCCTGCTACTTAGGAGGCGAGGCAGGAGAATCGCTTGAGCCCAGGAGTTGGAGGTTGCTGTGAGCTGTGATGCCACTGCACTCTACCCAGGGCAACAGCTTGAGGCTCTGTCTCAAAAAAAACAAAACAAAAACAAAAACCTACAGTTGTCTCGAGAAAAAGTACCTGTGCATTTGTTTGAGTTGCAAGCTAAAATATCCACTTTATTGGGACACCATTTTTACTTGAAAGACTAACTGAAAAACTGGTTACTCAGACTTGATTTAGATATCTGCTATTTATGTTGATCTGTTGCTTCAAGTGGATGAAAAAATAATTTAAAAACCTCAGTTTTAATTTCTTTTTTTTTTTTTTTTGAGACAGTCTTACTGTGTTGCCCTGGGTAGAGTGCTGTGGCGTCACAGCTCACAGCAACCTCAAATTCTTGGGTTTAAGCGATTCTCTTGCCTCAGCCTTCCAAGTAGCTGGGACTATAGGCACCTGCCACAATGCCCAGCTATTTTCTTGTTGTTGTTGCCATTGTTGTTTAGCTGGCTCAGGCTGGGTTAGAGCGGTGCCTGTGGCTGGTACCATAACCACCGTGCTACGGACGCCGAGCCTCAGTTTTAATTTCTAATTCAGCAAATATTGATGGCTATAAACCACATAAATCCTTTGCGATCATTTTTAATAGCACAGAGGGGTCCTGAGACCAGAAAGCTTGAGGATGCCCTGCCAGCTTCAGGAACCCAGCACTATTTGTTCCCTCACCGCCCACCAACCGGTCCCCCTCTTCTGAGTCAGGGCCATCAGCACACACTGCAGCCCTCCTGGGCACATCCGGCTGCCACCTGGCTCTTCCCTGCCTCATCTCTAGGAAGACGCTGGCAGGTGCCGCCTGCATTACCCTGGTCACTCCCTGTCTGCCTCCTTTGAGGTCACCGCTACCCTCAGGCCCGCAGACCCAAGAAGGCCGGGCTACTCTGGCCTCCCTTCTCCACCGAGGCCCGCCCCGGGGTTTTTCCTTCCGGCCGCCTCACGTGGCGGGCTTCTTCGGCCCTCCTGCCTGGGTGTCTACAGGGCCAGAGTGCCCGGCGTCTGACCAATGCGTCCCAGGTCCGCAGAGTCTCACCTCCGGCCCCGCCTTACCATGGTGAGCTCCGCAGCTGCAGACCCAACGCCGCCACTAGACCCCAACCGCCGCCACCGCCTCCACGCGCCCAACTGCCGCGGCCTTGCTCAGCACGCTGCTGCGGATTGGCCCGCCAATAACCGGACGGCCATTGGGCCAGAACTTCTGGGGGCGGGCCAAGGCCTGGGATACCGCTTCTCACTGGTTGTCATTCAAGGCAGAGTGGTGGCGCTTTCTGATTGGGCGCAGGTTTGGCGGGAAGGCAGCTGGGTAGCGAAAGATGCTTCGGGGCCTTAAGAGAAGTCCTCTCACGGTGAAGTTGGAGGAGCCGCGATGCAGCCTTGGTGGAATGCAAGCATTACCGTGCACATAAACCCTTGGCGTGCGGATGGCTTGACGGCAATGTTATGCCTCAGTCCCTTCCCAGGCCTTCTCACCTCCGTGCTGCATATTCGGATTTTTGCAAACGAGAAGCAGCTGTGTACCCAAAGTCCCCGCACCGCCTCAATCTTTGCCCCTTTCCTGGTGCAGAAAATCCATTGCCATCCAACACCTGGGAAGAGGGAAGGATTTGATCACTTCTGTGAACCTACAAGGAAGAAGCTGAGGCAAAATTAATATCAATAGGAGTTTGTTTGGGCCAAGTTCAACGAATTGGGGGCATAGATTCAAATTACCATGAATATACAGGTGAATTAGCTCCAGTTACAAGTACGTTTATTTTTTATTTTATTTAGCTTGGACTACATGTGACAGCCACCCTGCCTGACTATAGGTATGGTTGTGGTGTGTGTGTGCATGCATGTGTTTCAATATTTTATTTTACTTTATTATTATTTTTTAGGGCCAAGGTCTTCCTCTGTCACCCAAACTGGGTTGTAGTGGCACATCAGAGCTCACCACATCATCAAAAATGTAAGCTATTGATTGGCTATACATTGTTCTTTGTATCACAGATTCCAGGAACAAGAAGATTGTGAGTGGAGCAGCTAGTCAGGAACAAAATGCCTTTAAATAATTACCCTAGGGCATGGGTTGGGAAGGGGCTCAAGACCTAGTACCATGTCTTTCTGGGCCTCATAAATTTTGCATATCTCACATAGTTCTCTCAGACGGCTGTGAGCTATTTTTCTTTTTTCTTTCTAATTTTTTTTTTGGTATGTGTGAACTATTTTGCTTTTCTCTCTTCTTTAGTGACCTGCCTCCAGGGAAGAGGAGGACACACTCTTTTCCCCAGAAGAGCTGAGTTGGGACCCAGTGCCCATTTTGGAGGATTTTGGAACAATTCCCTATTCTTCCATACTTAAAAATCATCTTAACTTTCTTTAGGATCCAGTGTGTGTTCACATCTGGGAAAAGCACAATATGTCACCCTTGCTAGAGTGCTATGGCATCGCAGCTCACAGCAACCTCAAACTCTTAGGCTTAAGCAATTCTCTTGCCTCAGCCTCCCAAGTAGCTGGGACTACAGGCGCTCCCCATAGTGCCGGGCTAGTTTTTGGTTGTAGTTTTCATTGTTGTTTGGCAGGCCTGGGCTGGATTTGAAGCCACCAGCCTCAGTCCAGCTGGCTGGCTCCCTAACCACTGTGCTACAGGTGCTGTGTCTTTTTATTTTTTATTTTTGCAGTTTTTGGCCAGGGCTGGGTTTGAACCTGCCACTTCTGGCATATGGGGCCAGCGCCCTACTCCTTTGAGCCACAGGCACCACCTGGTGCTGTGTTTTTAAGTTGTGTGTCTGTTTAACAACTGGAATATGTTCTGAGAAATGTGTCATTAGGAGATGTTGTCATCATGTGAATATTAAAGAGTGTACTTGTACAAACCTAGATGGTATAGTCCAGGCGTACTCAAACTATGGCCCGCGGGCCACATGCAGCCCACCTAGGACTTTTATCCGGCCTACCGGGTGTTTTTGCTGCTGCTGCCTGTCCTGCTTAGCAGCCGACTCATCCTGGGGCCTGCAGTCCAGCCCTCCAACGGTCTGAGGGACAGTGAACTGACCCCCGGTTTAAAAAGTTTGAGGACCCCTGGCTAGTCTACTACACACCCAGACTATGTGGCATAGCTAATTTCTCCTAGCCTATATTTCTATGCAGCATGTTCCTTTAGTTAATACTGTAGGAAATTATAACACAATTGTTAGTGTTTGTATATCTAACCATAGAAAAGGTATAGCACAAATATGGAATTATAATTTTTTTTTTTTTAGAGACAGAGTCTTACTTTATTGCCCTTGGTAGAGTGCTGTGGTGTCACAGCTAACAGCAACCTCCAGCTCCTGGGTTTAACGATTCTCTTGCCTCAGCTTCCCGAGTAGCTGGGACTACAGGCGCCCACCATAACACCCAGCTATTTTTTTGTTGCAGTTTGGCTGGGGCTGGGTTTGAACCTGCCACCCTCAGTATATGGGGCCAGCGCCCTATTCATTGAGCCACAGGCACCACCCAGAATTATAATTTTATAATTTTAATCATATCCCACTATTTTATACTTGGTCCATCACTGATCAAAACATCATTATATAGTACATGACTATAATATTTAGGTTTCTAATTATAAAAGTGACATTCTCAGTAGAAAGTGTGGAAAATGCAGAAAAATGTAAAGAAAATAAAAATAATCCATAAACCTACAACCCAGAGATAAATATTAATATACCAGTAAGACTTTTAGAGTCGGGTGGTGCCTGTGACTCAGTGAGTAGGGTGTCAGCCCCATATACTGAGGGTGGTGAGTTCAAATCCAGCCCTGGCAAAAACTGCAACAACAACAAAAAAATAATAATAAAAAAGTTAAAAAGAAAAGACTTTTAGAGTCTTTTTTCCTCTCTGTATACATTCATACTATTTTTTAATCATTGAAATCAAACAATATGATTTTTTCTAACAACTCCCTTAAGATGTAAGTCTCATACCACATAATTCACCCACTTAAAATGTAAAATTCAATAGTTTTAAGCATATTCAGATTTGCAGAATAGTACCAATTTTAGAACATTTTTTCCCTAACCACTAGATAACCAGGAGTCAACATTTTTTACATCCCTAAAGAAACCTAGCTATCATTCACACTGATACAATCCACACATTTAAATCAGACAAATTTATTTTAGTATATTCACAGAATTGCACAATCACCACCACAATCAATTTTAAAACTTTTTTTTTTGTTTTTCCCAGATGGCTGTTGAATTTATTTGCTTGATCAATAATGATCCCAGTGAAAATTAATTAAGTCACGCTAAGACATTTGTAATGAAATACTGATTTTAAAAATCCATGATACTCGCTTGAGCCCAGAGTTGGAGGTTGCTGTGAGCTGTGAGGCCACGGCACTCTACCCAGGGTGACAGCCTGAGGCTCTGTCTCAAAAAAAAAAAAAAATCCATGATAACTTAATAGAAATTAGAGTTTACACAAAGAGAAAGGAACCTTTAATATTGCCAGCAGCTATAAAGTGAATGTACTAGGACTGACTAGAACCTTTTATGACCCCAAATTTCATTTCTTTTCATTGCTAAGTAATAGTTCATTATATGGGTTGTACCCCATTGTGTTTATCCATTGGTGGGCATTTCCACTTTCTGGATATCATAAATAATGCTGCTGTGAACATTCATATACAAATTTTGTTTGTTTTGTGTTTTCTTTTTTTTTTTTTTTTTTTTGAGTCAGAGTCTCAAGCTGTCCCCTTGGGTAGAGTGCCGTGGCATTACAGCTCACAGCAACCTCCAACTCCTGGGCTCAAGCGAGTCTCTTGCCTCCGCCTCCCAAGTAGCTGGGACCACAGGCGCCCGCCACAACGCCCGGCTATTTTTTGGTTGCAGCCGTCATTGTTGTTTGGCGGGTCCGGGCTGGGGATTCGAACCCGCCACCTTAGGTGTACGTGGCTGGCGCCTTAGCCGGTTGAGCTATAGGCGCAGAGCCTTGTGTTTTCATTTTTTCGACACAGTCTCACTATGTGACCCTTGGTGGAGTGCCATGGTGTCACAGCTCACACGAACCTCAAACTCTTGGGCTCAAACAATTCTCTTGCCTCAGCCTCCCAAGTAGCTAAGACTATAGGCCCCACCACAATACCTGGCTATTTTTAGAGATGGGGTCTTGCTCTTGCTCAGGCTGGTCTTGAACTTGTGAGCTCAGGCAATCCACCCACATCGGCCTCTATACTCAAGTGTTTACATTGACATAGATCTTCATTTCTCTAGAGTGGAATTGTTTGGTCAAATGGTAATTCTATGATTTATCTTTTCAGGAACTACTAGAAAAGCTATATGAGTTTTGGAACCCAGTTTCCTCAGTTAACATTAATCATGTGTATTTTCATGAATTGTTATGTTTTCTGAGCACATGCCTTTTAATGTTTGCAGGGTTCCAAATCTTAGTTAACAGATCCCCTGGTAGTTGGATATTTCAAATTTTCATTATAATAAGCAGCATTTTCATAAACACATTTTTTTTTTTTTTGAGACAGAGTCTCACTTTGTCAGCCTTGGTAGAATGCAATGAGTCATATCTCCCAGTAACCTCAAACACTTTGAGGCAAGCGATTCTCTTGCTACAGCCTCCCAAGTAGCTGAGGCTTTAGGTGCCCACCACAATGCCGGCTACTTTTAGAGATGAGGTCTTGCTCTGACTCAGGCTGGTCTTGAACCTGTGAGCTCAGGTAATCCATCTGCCTCTGGGATTACAGCATGAGCCACTGCACCTGGCCTTACACAAATCTTCTTGTATATCTCTGGTTATTTCGGTAGAATAGCTTAGTGGAATGATCTGATCAAAGGACAAAGGAATTTTAAGGCCCTTGATGCATAATAATATACCTTTCAAATAGGTTGTACCTTGGGCGGCACCTGTGGCTCAGTGAGTAGGGTGCCAGCCTCATATACTGAGGGTGGTGGGTTCAAATCCAGCCCTGGCTGGACTGCAAGAAAAAAATAGCTGGGTGCTGTGGCAGGCACCTGTAGTCCCAGCTACTCGGAAAGCTGAGGCAAGAGAATCGCCTAACCCCAGGAGTTGGAGGTTGCTGTGAGCTGTGATGCCACAGCATTCTACCGAGGGCAATAAAGTGAGACTCTGTCTCTAGAAAAAAAAATAGGTTGTACCAGCTTGTCTCTCATAAGTAGAGTTTGGGAATGCCACTTGTACACCTCTTCATATTTTAATAATCTCCCAGGTCACAAGAATATGAACCTCTGGAGGGCAGGGACTTGTTTGGGTATCTTTAACTCCATGCCCAGTGCCATGTGCAGCACGCAGTGAGGGCTTGTGTTGATTAGTACAGGGACAGAGAGACAGCAACTGCAGGTGTCTGAGACATCATGAAGGCGAACTCCATAGGACTTAGCACCCAGCTAACGGAGGGACTCAGCACAGACACAAGTGGTCACAAGGCATCATGAGTCAAAGAGTGTTCAATGTACAAGTTGAGGTGGCTGGCAGCAGGAAATGAGAAGCTACACTCCAACATCACATAGAGGCCGGCGCTGGTAGGGACGGTCTGAAGACTGGCAGCAATGCTTTTTCATACTCTGTTCTAGGAGCACCCGTCTTTATGCAAAGCCCTGGAAGAATTACCTTCACTGAGCTAGCCAGATCATCAAACTCTGCGTTCACCTGGATATCCTGGAGAGAAATCCATTAGAAGGCAGTATGTTATTACATTCTGACAACATGACTATTTTTACTTAACACATACACACATACAGGTCTCAGAGAAGCTTATTTCTCCTGTGGATGACAGACTCTCCAAACTATTAAAATAGAGAAGGGGGCCAGGCACAGTGGTTTCATGCCTGAAACCCCAGCACTTTGGGAGACAAAGGCGGGAGGATCACTTCAAGCTGGGAGTTCAAGACCAGCCTGGGCAACATAGTGACACCCAGTCTCTACCAAAAAATTAAAAAATTAGCTGGTGTGGTGGTGTGTGCCTACAGTCCCAATCCTCCTGAGGCAGGAGGATTGCTTGAGCCCTGGAATTTGCAGTGAGCTATGATGGGGCAACAGTGCA
This sequence comes from Otolemur garnettii, assembly GCF_000181295.1. NCBI lineage: Eukaryota > Metazoa > Chordata > Mammalia > Primates > Galagidae > Otolemur > Otolemur garnettii. Next base: position 3,766 of record NW_003852613.1, on the reverse strand, counting down.
GTAAGGACATTTAACATCCATTGTCCCAAACCTTAAGGACTGGTTCTGTATGTATACATTTTTGGAAAGGCTTTGACTCAAGTCTAGGTGAAAATGAGGGTTAGAGTAAGCACTGATTTGTAATTGGACATTTATCTTTTTCTGAGACAGAGTCCCATTATATTGCCCTTGGTTGAGTGGCATGGCATCACAGCTCACAGCAACCTCAAATCTTGGGCTTAAGCAATTCTCTTGCTTTAGCCTCCCAAGAAGCTGGGACTGCAGGCGCCTGCCACAATGCCTGGTGATTTCATTGTTGCAGTTGTCACTGTTGTTTTAGCAGGCCTGGGCTGCATTCAAACCCACCAGCCCTGGTGTATGTAGCTGGTGCCCTAACCACTGAATACAGTTGCTGAGCTGGGACATTTCTTTCAGTAATTCTCATTTTTCAATTCTGTAATGAATGACTATATAAGAGTGACTTTTCTCTATATTACATAAGCAAAATTGAGTGAACAGGGGCCCTAATCTCCCTCACAGCCACTGCACTGACTCTTAAAGCACCTGCAGGCAGCACCAGAGATGAGAGGAGAGAAGGGCAGCCTTGGACACAGAGAACCTGCAAATCTGAACATTAGTGAACAGTGTGCATCACGCCCCTAAGCCCTACCTGTTCTCTGTCAGGCAGTGAGAACCCAGGCAGGGACCAAGGTGAGACCAGGGCAGAACTACCAGTCCAGAGGGAGCAGAATGGGAGAGGCCTTTAGACCTGTGTTCAGGCCTGTGCCATATGGTGTATCTGGGCAGGGTACTTTATTTCTCTGACCTCCCCCACCCCCACTTTCTTCCTCTAAAATAGAAATCATGATCCCTCACAGGACTGTTGGGAGGATGAGAGATGAGGTTTATGAAAAGCACTTACGGAGAAATCCAGTAGTTCCAGAGCAGGCCCTGGATTGTCCTGCACGGACCTAAGAAGACCACAGCAGCCTTCGCTTTGCATGGGATTCCTGGACACCTGAGAAGCACACTTAAGCAAACCTCAGAAGAGCTCAGCCCAGGGGGCCAGAGGACAGTGTGAGGCGGGAGGAAGGAATCCTCATCTCTGAGGGTGGGCTAGGAGCCCAGAAGGTGTCCCAGCTGGACAAAATGCCCTGGGTGAGTCTGCTGGGAGAGAGGGATGGGGAGGATGGTGACTGATAGAGACACAACGGTCACAGCCCGGTCCTTAGAGAACTCGCCTGCTGGGGGGAGGGGAGGGAAAACACACAGTGTGAGGTGGGTGTGATGGTTCACGTCTGCAATCCTAACCTCTGGGAGGCCAAGGCGGGTGGGTCCCTTGAGCTCGGCCCCTTGAGAACAACCTGAGCAAGAGTGAGACCCTATCTCTACTGGAAAATAAACAGAAGAACTAGGGGCAACACCTGTGGCTCAAGGAGTGGGGCGCTGGCCCCATATACCAGAGGTAGGAGGTTCAAACCTGGCCCCAGACAAAACCTGCAAAAACAACAAAAAATAATATTGATAATAAAAAAGACTAGCCAAGTGTTGTGGTAGGTGCCTGTAGACCCAGCTACTTGGGAGGCAGGAGTTTGAGGTTTTGTGAGCTATGATGCCATGGTACCCTACCCACAGCAACAGAGTGAAACTTTTATCTCCATAAAACCAAAACAAAACAGAAAAAGAAAAGAAGGCTTGGTGCCCATAGCACAGTGGTTCCGGCGCCAGCCACATACACTGAAGCTGGCA
>NW_003852613.1:0-1930 GCF_000181295.1 Otolemur garnettii | reverse complement strand
GCCTGTAGTCCCAGCTACTTGGGAGGCTGAAGCAAGAGAATCACTTAAGCCCAAGAGTTTGAGGTTGCAGTGAGCTGTGACACCAGGGCCTCTACCAAGGGTGACAATTTGAGACTCTGTCTCAAAAAAAAAAAAGACAAGATGCAGTTTGATACATATAAGTGCAATGACAGAGTGTGCACCAACTCCACCTGGGAGGTGTCAGGAAAAGGAAAATCAAGAAAACTTGACAGTGGCCCACCATAGCCACATGGGTAATAATAAAACCTAGGTCTGTAAACTCAAGCTGACTTCTTGCCTGTATAACTAGGGCTTGTTAAACATGACAGGTACTGGTTAGAAACCTGTTTATTAGATGTAGAACAAAGACAGGCTGGGCATGGTGCCAGGAACTATAGTCCCAGCTACTTGGGAGGCCAAAATGGGAGGATCCCTTCAATGCAGGAGTCAAGGGTGCAATGAGCTATGATGGCACCATTATACTAATGCCTGGGTAACAGACCAAGACGCCATCTCTTAAAAACAACAACCCCAAAGAGACAAACAAAAAACAGACACTAGAACTTAGAGAAATCACTGTTAGATTTATTCTGAATCAAGCTTGAGATGTAGAGTGAGGCTGAGCAATTCAGGAAGAAAAGCAGCAGAAGCAAGAGGTTAAAACTGCTACCGTGTGTGTGTGTGTGTGTGTGTGTGTGACAGAGAGAGAGAGAGAGAGAGTATGTGAGTGTGTGTGCATGTGTGAGAGAGAATGTGTGTGTGTGTGAGAGAGTATGTGAGAGTGTGTGTGTGTGTGAGAGAGAGTATGTGAGTGTGTGTGTGTGAGAGTATGTGAGTGTGTGTGAAAGTATGTGAGTGAGGGTGTGTGTGTGAGAGAGAATGTGAGAGTGTGTGTGAGAGAATGTGTGTGAGAGAGAGAAAGTATGTGAGTGTGTGAGAGTATGTGAGTGTGTATGTGTGTGAGAGAGAGAGTATGTGAGTGTGTGTGAGAGTGTGTGAGAGAGTATGTGAGTGTGTGACAGAGAGAGTATGTGAGTGTGTGTGTGTGAGAGAGTATGTGAGTGTGAGAGAGAGAATGTGACTGTGTGTGAGAGAGAATGTGAGTGTGTGTGAGAGAGTATGTGAGTGTGTGTGTGAGAGAGTATGTGAGTGTGTGTGCATGAGAGAGAGAGAGTGAGTGTGTGTGTGTGAGAGAAAGTATGTGAGTGAGGGTGTGTGAGAGAATGTGAGAGTGTGTGTGAGAGAATGTGAGTGTGTGAGTGTATGTGAGTGTGTATGTGTGTGAGAGAGAATGTGTGTGTGAGAGAGTATGTGAGTGTGTGACAAGGAGTATGTGAGTGTGTGTGAGAGAGAATGTGAGTGTGTGAGAGTATGTGTGTGTGAGAGTATGTGAGTGTGTGTGTGAGAGAGAGAATGTGACTGTGTGTGTGAGAGAGAATGTGAGTGTGTGTGAGAGAGTATGTGAGTGTGAGAGTATGTGAGTGTGTGTGTGAGAGAGTATGTGAGTGTGTGTGAGAGAGAATGTGTGTGTGAGAGAGAATGTGAGTGTGTGAGAGTATGTGTGTATGTGTGTGAGAGAGAATGTGAGTGTGTGTGAGAGAGTATGTGAGTGTGTGACAGAGTGTGTGTGTGTATGTGTGTGTGTGAGAATGTGAGTGTGTGAGAGTATGTGAATGTGTGTGTGAGAGAATGTGTGTGAGAGAGAGTATGTGAGTGTGAGAGAGAATGTGTGTGTGTGAGAGAATGTGTGTGAGAGAGAATGTGTGTGAGAGAGTATGTGAGTGTGAGAGTGAGTGTGCGTGTGAGAGAGTATGTGAGTGTGTGTGAGAGAGAGAATGTGTGTGTGAGAGAGAATGTGAGTGTGTGAGAGTATGTGAGTGTGTATGTGTGTGAGAGAGAATGTGAGTGTGTGTGAGAGAGTGAGTGTGTG
>NW_003852612.1:2337410-2339928 GCF_000181295.1 Otolemur garnettii | reverse complement strand
AGACAGAGCCTCAAGCTGTCACCCTGGGTAGAGTGCGATGGCATCACAGCTCACAGCAACCTCCAACTCCTGGGCTGAAGCAATTCTCCTGCCTCTGTCTCCCAAATAGCTGGGACTACAGATGCATGCCATAATGCCCAGATATTTCTTGGTTGCAGCCGTCATTGTTGTTTGGTGGGCCCGGGCTGGATTCGAACTCTCCAGCTTAGGTGTATGTGGCTGGTGCCTTAGCTGCTTGAGCCACAGGCACTGGTCTAGGTCCCTTAGTTTTTGTGGTCACTGTTGGATGATAAAAAAGTGCTTTGGTCACTTTCAGTTACGTAATGTCTTATTCCAGGGTGTCCGTGTGAATTGAAGAGGGAATGGGGGACAGAAGAGTTAAGGGCAGGAGTAGTCTTGGCTCCTCCTCCCAGGTGGTATCCAAGGCTGACTTCCCCATGGTGCTTTTGTGGGGGCCACTCCCCACAGCTCCCTTGCACTCAGGGGCTGACTGTTCCCTTAGCTTCTGTGCCTCCTGTTGTTTCCTGCTGAGGCTGCCTTGCCCCTTGTAGGAGTCACTCTTGGATGGGATCTGTGAATCCCTACTCTGATCCTCTCTTTGACTGGGAAATGTGGGGAAGCATTTGGCATCAAGGATGGGGGACGTCTGTCAAACCAAGACAGAAAGAGTCCCCTTTCAACATCTGGTCACAAACAAAGAATCAGAAAAATTCTAGCCTGGATAATGCCATGGTAGGAAGAATGGGAGGGGAGATATAGTGTGGTGGCTTTTAGGGGGTGGAACATCGTGGGCTGTGACTTGGAGCAAAGAAGCCTATTCTTTGAAGTCTAATGATGTGGGTTAGAATTTGGGCTCTCACACTCATTTATTTACTCAATCTTTGTATAAAAATTATAGCAACATTTACGTAACAATTTTTATTTTTTTGAGACAGAACCTCAAGCTGTCATTCTGGGTAGTGTGCCGTGACATCATAGCTCACAATGACCTCCCATTCCTGGGTTTAAGAAATTCTTTTGCCACAGCCTTTTGGTTGTAGTTGTCATTGTTGTTCAGCAGGCCTGGGCTGGATTTGAACCCGTGAGCTCTGGTGTTTGTGGCTGGCATCTTAGCTGGTTGAGCTACAGGTGCCAATCATCATCATTGTACTTTAACCACTTTGTAAGTGTATAGTTCGGTGGCGTTAAGTACATTTATTGTCATACATTACATTATTACTATCCAACTCTAGAACCTTCCACCACCACAAACTAAAACTGTATACCTATTAAACAATAACACCCCCATGATCCCCTGTCTCTAGCCCCTGGCAAACACTATTCTTTCCATCTCTATGAATTTTGTTACCCTAGGTACTGCATGGAAGTGGAAGCACACAATAAATGGCCTTGTTTGCCGTCTAACATTTATTATTGCATCTGTACTTTCAAGATATCTACCTTGTGAGGACATTTTAGGTGAGAGGATCACTTAGGATAGTCCTTGACACAGAATTTGCCTTCAAAAAAATGTTTGCTTCATGTAATTCGATTTTTTCACAAAGGTTGAAAGTACATTGACAGTGAGGCAGTGTGATCCCTCTAGAGGGCAGTCAAGAGCATTGGGCGGTTCGAGCAGAGGTCTCGCGAGAGTGTCAGACGGTGGCGAGAGGCGTGGGAGGAAGATTGTGGTCTCGCGAGAACTCTGCCCTTGGGCCCTAGGCTTGTGTAGGTCCCTGTCTCTTTACAGCCAAGGTCCTCTCGGAACCCCAGGAAAGGTGCTCGGAGCTGGTAAGAACGCGAGTGACGGGCAAGCGGACACTACCTTCCGCTTTCACCCCCTAGGCCGGGTGGAAGGACGTCGACTGCTGGCGCACTGGGTCCGGGCTTGTCCTCCCCTTCCTGATCCTCCTCCATACGCCGGGCCAGGGCCTGTCCTCTCCTCGCGTTGCCGGAACGGCCGGCTCTGGGGCCATCTCCTCTTTGCTGCCCCCTGGCTCAGGTCTGTCCTTCCCTCCTCGGCTGTCCTCCGGGCCACCACTTCCTGCCTGCCTGTAGGCTCGGGCCATCTTTTCCTTTTCCGCCGTCATCACTCCCGGCCCTGGGGCCACCTCTGCTTGTTTGCCGGCTTAACCCACCTTTCTGTGTGACTGCTCCAGTGAGTTTCCCTATGGTTCTCGCCTCTTGCCTGTGTCTCTGAAGCCAGGTAGGGCCTGTTTTCGTCAACGGGCCTAGGCCATATCCATTTCTAGCTTGTAACGTGGAAATGCGGAGCAAATAATGTCTTTTTCGGCCCTGTGTGTGTCAGACACATGCCGTCTCATTTAATTTTCTCAACCGTCCCGAAAAGTACCTTGATCATCTTCGTTTTATACATGAGAAGAGTGAGGTTCACTCATACATCTACTCTTCCACCAACAATCCTTTATTCAGTATCTGTATGTTCAGGGATTGATATGGCAATGAGAAAAACGGACACCATATTCTCATGTAACTAAATAGTCTTAGATGCTTTGGGCTATAACACCGGAATGATGTG
>NW_003852612.1:2334213-2336898 GCF_000181295.1 Otolemur garnettii | reverse complement strand
TTTTTTCAGATAAGTAGATAAGATAATAGTAGGGTCTAGCACAGTCACACTCCTTACATTTTCTCCTTTCTCCTCTTCAGTGGAGCCTTTGTTCTTGGATCTCTAGGGAAAATTCTTTGTGTTTAATGTTTTATGATAGTTTATATATAAACAAATCTCTATAATTATACTATCACCTTTGGGCAAACAAGTACTGCAAAAGTGGAAAAACATGTGCTATGTTAGGAAAGGAAGATGTGCTTCTCAAGAGAGAAACGATATTTTAAAATTACACAGCATCCGTCACCTCCATTTTCTGTACCAGAAACTCAGGAACCTGTGTAGAGATTTCATGAAACTCCACAGGATACCCTGACATGTATCCCTCTCCCCTTTTGAGAGCCTCTTACTTAGTATTTTATAACATTTTCCCTCATATAGTAAAATGTTTGCATAGCAAAAGGCATTCAGAGCCATCATTGCCACTGCTGGGGACTTTTAACTTTTAGTTTCTTATTCCAAAGATTAGTATTTTGATAAATACTAATCAATTACCACTAAAATACTAATCATTACCACTAATGGCTCTGTTGGTAAATCAGAGACGCAAATTCCCCTCTAGATGACTTGTTCACCGTTGTATCCTTAGGGACTATCACAGTAGGTGTCAGTTTAGGTATTCAATAAATACGTGTTGGATGAAAACATAAAACTTACAACATACAATTGTGACTAAGGACTTATACTCTGGTGTGTGGTTAAATCATGGCTCTTCTACTTGGAAGTTTATGACTGTAGATAATATAACCTTGTCAAGCCTGGGTTGTTTTTGTTATTGTTGAGACATGTCTCCCTCTGTTGCTGAGGCCCGAGTGCAGTGGCAACCCCAACCATCTGGGCTCAAGTCATCCTCCCATCTTAGCCTCCCAAAGTGCTAGGATCACAGGCATGAGCCACTTTGCCTATGCCGTTTTTTTTTAATGGTGATGGCAATACCTACTATAAAGGTTTCTAAGGACTAAGTAAGAAATAAGATAATGTATAAAAAAAGAAGTCTTGGCACATAATGGCATAGATGTAAATATTTGCTGAATTCATTTATTCAACAATTATTGAATACCTGCTGTACGACAGTGAACAAAAAGACAAAGTTCCTGCTCATGTGGAACTTAACCTTCTAGTATGTTTTCTGAAGGGAAGTCAGAAAATAAAAGGTTTTTACATGTAGATTGTGGTCAGTACTATACAGTAATAAAGCACATTTAAGGGGGAGCAGAAAGAAGGCTTTTCAAAACACAGGGTGCTGAGGAATGGCCTCACTGAGGAGATGACCTTTGAGCAGACACCTCGAGGAACTGAAGTCATGGGCATGAGGTTGTCTGGAGGAAAGGACAAGGGCCCAGTGGCAGGACTATCCTTTGGGGGTAGTAGAGCAGCCAGAAGGAAAAGAGTAGGCAGGAGGGAACAAGTCAGGAGCGGTCATGAGGTTTCTGCAGGAATCTTGGAGTGAGATGATGACATGAAACTGATGACAAATAGAATGTCTTTATTATGATATCCCATTCTCTAAGAGTAATAACATTGAACACCTATATACCTCTTACTATGTGTCAGGCTCTATTTTAAGTACTTTATATATATTAATCATTGGCAAAAAAGTATTCCCAGCCTCAGAGAATAAAGACTTGTCACTATTCAGGATGTACAGTGGAAAGTGCTGCTGGTTCAATGAACACTTTTTGAAGCATGACTAAAATCAGTGAAAAGGCAGACCTAAAGTACTAATAAAGGCCCAACCATTCTTTCTTCATTTCAGATTAATATGAGGATACAAACCATTAGGTTATATAATTTATACTTGCCAGATAAAAATCAGAGTTATAGTTGGGTTCTATACCCAGAGACTGTGCCACATTCCCATGAATTGTACCCATTGCTAGTCCCTCAGGCTTTAGAACAGGGAAAATATTTTATCATTTGTTTGCTTCTATGGGGAAAACCACAGGAAGTTTGCTCTGCAAAATCAGGGATGAAATGGTTTTGCTATTATGATGGTAGATAAGATCATCTTTTCTTGTCCTTGACTATATTATGGCAAGAAGTTTCAAGTTGAAGATAGAGCAGGGCCACAGTTCTGAAAGCCTACCCAACTTCTGTTGATTTCAGTTGGAATTTTTGTGGCACTGCAAAGTCTGAGGGAAAAAAATTCAGAGTTGGCTGTAGGTGCAGTAAGTGTTTTCCCTTTAACTCACAAGCCTGCTGCTGTTTGTGAATCCTGGAAGCCAAGCTTTGTGTTTCTGGCAGCAGAAAGTCACTTTATCTCAGTGCCTATCCTGGAAACATAATTCCAGTGGTTACACCTTTGTCAGTTTTATCTTGTTTAAAACCAAATTGAAAGTAGGGTCGGGCGCAGTGTCTTATGCCTGTAATCCCAGCACTTTGGAGGCTGAGGCAGGTGGATTGCCTGAGCTCACAGGCTCCAGACCAGCCTGAGCCAGAGCGAGACTTTGTCTCTAAAGAAAAAATAGCCACCCCCTAAGGTGGCGGGTTTGAATCTAGCCCGGGCCCGCCAAACAACAATGATGGCTGCGATCAAAAAATAGCCAGCTGCAACCAAAAAATAGCCGGGCGTTGTGGTGGGCACCTGTGGTCCCAGCTGCTTGGGAGGCAGAGGCAGGAGATTTGCTTGAGCCCAGGAGTTGGAGG
>NW_003852612.1:2329761-2333855 GCF_000181295.1 Otolemur garnettii | reverse complement strand
AAAAAAAAAAAAAAAACTCCCTGAATTAATGCAGGCCTTAGTGGAGCATCAAGTTTAAGGTGACCAGACATCCAGCTTTTGGCGGGACAGTCCCGATTTCTAACAATTTGTCCCGTGGTGTTTTAAAAAAGTCCTGATTTGGGGAAAGGATGCATGACAAGCTAGGGAACAGCTGGAAAATGGGAAGGGAATATATTTTGGCTGCTGAAAAGGTTAATGTAACTCCATTTGAGAATGAACAGGTTAATGTAACTTCATTTGGAAATGAAAAGGCTAATGTAAACTCCCTACTCCCCTCCTGGGCAAGGTATCAGGAGACTGGCTCCCTCCCTTGCTTCTAGGCAAGGACAGTTAGCTCAGAAGGAGCCAAACTGTCTGGAACAAACAAGTAGGGCCCCCCTCTCATCCCCCCACAGAGTAAGGTGACCAGACATACCGATTTTTAACAATTTGTCCTGTGTCCTGCAGCGTTTTAAAAAAGCCCGGATTTTTGGAAAGAATGCACGACAAGCTAGGGAACATGGGAGAACAGGAAGGGAATATACGGTTTTCGGCCGCCATGTGGCTATTTCACCAGGATATGCATTTTATATCATTTTTGTTAATTTTATAATGTTAAACTTTAATAATAACAAATCATTGTTGAGAACTGATTATCGAGAACTGCTTATCAAAGTTTGCATTGTTGTCAGGCCCCGCCTCCCCCAATGGTGTGCCGCTTTACCAATGTTAGAATTTGGTCACCTTAATCAAGTTGATTGTTTAAATAGAAACTGGATAGTGCCTGTGGCTCAGTGGGTAGGGCGCTGGCCCCATATACTGAGGGTGGTGGGTTCAAACCTAGCCCTGGCCAAACCTCAACAACAGAAAAAATAACCGGGCGATGTGGCGGGCACCTGTGGTCCTAGCTACTCGGGGAGGCTGAGGCAGGAGAATCACCTAAGCCCAGGAGTTGGAGGTTGCTTGAGCTGTGATGTTACGGCACTCTACCAAGGGCGATAAAGTGAGACTCTGTGTCTAAAAAAAAAAATAGCCGGGCTTTATGGAGGGTAGTCCCAGCTACTCAGGAGGCTGAGGAGGGTAGTCCCAGCTACTCAGGAGGCTGAGGCAATCGCCTAAGCCCAGGAGTTGGAGGTTGCTGTGAGCTGTGATGCTACAGCACTCTACTGAGGGCGATACCTGGAGACTCTGTCTCTAAAAAAAAAAAAAAGAAACTTACTGTCGCTGGTCTGAACTTGAGCATTCATTTATCATTTATTCATCTATCAGTTTATCCAAAAATGTATTAAACTTCTGCTGAATTTAGGGCCAAGCATTGTACAGTGCCAGGGACACCATTCTCTTTATGTTGATTCAAAACACATGGAATTTGTGAAGGGGGTTGGTAAAGTCAAGGTAGTGATACCAGGCTGTCGGTCTTATTGTACAAAGCTGAATAAGGCATGATCTTTTCTTTCAGGGAGTTTTCAGGCTAGGGAGGTAGGCATGTAACAGTGTAATATGTGTTACAAGTGTCATGCTGGAAACCCATACTGACTGTAATGGGCACAGAGAACGCAGCAGTCAATTCTATTGGCCAAAACTATTGAAGAATGGGGTGCTTAATCAGGAAAGGCTTCATAGTGATGGTAACTTGAAAATCAGACAGGTAGAGAGAAGAGAAGAGAAGGGACTGATATTGCTGGCAAAGAGCTGAGAGAACCGTGCTTACAAGGTGAACCAGATTGCACAGCTAGCTGCCTAGCAATCAGGATGTGGGGGCTACTGTGGGAGACAGCAGGAAAGTCAGGTTAAGGGCAGAAAATACAGGGCTGTGAAGGTTAATTTTAAGTGTCAACTTGACTGGAATACCCAGCAAAGCATTATTTTTGAGTGTGTCCATGAGGGTGTTCCTGGAGGAGATTACGGTGTGAATCTGGGTAGATTAGGTGGGGAAGACCCACCTTGAATATAAGTGTGCCCCTACCTAATCGGCTGGGGGCCCTCTGAGAGAACAAAAACAAGAAAAAAGGCAGCTCTATCTTCTGGAGCTAGAACACGTTCTTCCTTGCCTGTCCCTGCACAACAGAACGCCAGGCTCTGCGACCTTTGGTCTCCAAGACTTTCATCAGTGGCCACCTGGTTTCTCAAGCCTTTGGCCTTGGACTGTGAGTTACGCCATGGTTTCTTGGTTCTGAGGCCTTTGGACTTGAGCAGAGCCACGCTACTGGCATCACAGGGTCTGAAGCTTACAAGACAACCCTGCCTTGGTACCTCACGGCTTCCTAATTGTGTGAGCCGATTTCTCTAATAGATCTATCTCATACAAATATATATATATCATATTGCTTCTGTCTTTCTGGAGAACCCTAATACAAGAGCTTTATTATCTTTATAAGAAGTTTGGGCTTTATCCTGTAGGCAAGTGGGAGCCACTGGGGAGCTATAGTCATGTGCCTTTAGATGAGATGATTTACTAAGAGTGGATGGTTATGTTGTTTTGAGATAGCACAGAAATTCTTGAAGCAAAAGAGAGGTGAAATGCTTTATGACATTTTTCTCTTTTTGAACCTAAACATTTTTGTAGAGACACAGGGGCAAATAATGAAACTTTTTTTTTTTTTTTTTTTTGGCCGGGGCTGGGTCTGAACCACCGCCTCTGGTATATGGGGCCGGTGCCCTACTCCTTTGAGCCACAGGTGCTGCCCCAAATAATGAAACTTGAGGAAGAAAAAGTAAAGAGGTACTTGCAAAGTAGTCTGAGCACAGACTTTTTTAGATTTTTATGATTTTTTTCCTCCCCAGTCTTTTTATGTTTATACTTAATAATGTTAATAAGTAACAACTAAAGCTGGCATAAACCTGCTTTAGAACCACTAGTAACTGTCAGTAAGTGTGTACCCCAGAGAAGCAGTGGCTGAATTCAGGTATTTTTTTTTTTTTTTTGAGACAGAGCTTCAAGCTGTTGCCCTGGGTAGAGTGCTGTGGCATCACAGCTTACAGCAACCTCCAACTCCTGGGGTCAAGCCATTCTCCTGCTTCTGCCTCCCAAGTAGCTGGGACTGCAGGCACCTGCCACAACGCCCAGCTATTTTTTGGTTGCGGCCATCATTGTTTGGCGGGCCCAGGCTGGATTCAAACCCACTAGCTCAGGTGTATGTGGCTGGTGCCTTAGTCGCTTGAGCCACAGGTGCTGAGCCATGAATTCAAGTATTTTATACTAAAAAAACTGACCAGGCTTGGTGCCTGTAGCTCAGCAGCTAGGGCGCCAGCCACATACAATGGAGCTGGCGGGTTCTATGCCAGCCCTGGCCTGCCAAACAACAATGACAACTACAACCAAAAAATAGCCAGCCGTTGTGGTGGGCGTCTGTAGCTCCAGCTATTTGAGAGGTTAAGGCAAGAGAATCACTTAAGCCCAAAGAGTTTGAGATTACTGTGAGCTGTGATCCATAGCTCTACCCAGGGTGATAGCTTGAGATTCTGTCTCCCCCCCTCCCCAAAAAAGAACAAGTAAATAAATACAAACAATAACAAAACTGACCAAAAGGGAATGGAATGACAATGTCTAGATTTCTCTCCTGGCCTGATTTGATATGTAGGCCATAAGGATTATCTTGGAGGAAGGGGTAAAGTCATCAGACGGGTTCTATATGGCAGGCACTGTCCTAAACATTTTGGTGGGGGGAGGGTGGGGAGACAGAGTCTCACTGTGTTGCTCCAGGCTAGAGTGCCATGGAATCAGTCTAGCTCACAGCAAACCCAAACTCCTGGGTTCAAGTGATCCTCATGCCTCAGCCTCCTGAGTAGCTGGGACTGCAGACATATACCACAACCAGCTAGTTTTTCTATTTTTAGGAGAGATGAGGTCCCACTCTTGCTCAGTATTCTCCAACTCCTGAGCTCAAGTGATTCTCCTTCCTGGGCCTCCCAGAATGCTAGGATTACAGGGGCCACAGGGGCCAGCCACTATACCTGATACCTGGCCCTAAACATTTTACATATATTAGTTCATATAATTTCATTGGTTTGGGCCCATTATCATCCTTTTTTTTTTTTTTGTAGAGAGAAGAGAAGATCAGGGACTGATATTGCTGGCAAAGAGCTGAGAGAAC
>NW_003852612.1:2324450-2329553 GCF_000181295.1 Otolemur garnettii | reverse complement strand
GATTACAGACGTGAGCCACTGCACTCGGCCGTATTTATCATCCTCGTTTTACAGATGGGGAAACCAAGGCATAGATTAATTGGCTTGCCTAACATTACATCGCATCTAAGTGTTGAAGCCAGGATTTGTACCCAAATGGTTGAGCTCCAGAGTCAGTCCTCCTAACTACTGTATTTCACTGCTTCTCCAGGTCAGGCTGTCATGTTCACTGTATTCCTACCATTTAGACTTGTGCCTGGCATCTGGTAGGTAGACAGAGTTTACCCTACCCTAGCCCCAGCCTTTTGTTAAATGAAAAGGATCCATAAGGTATTAAAGAGAGCACTGGGCTGAGGATCTGAGTGAGGGAGAAACCGAAACACCGAAGGACTAAGGGTACAGATAGAGGCAGGGATAAGTCGCAGATGGGAGGGGTTGTCTGTGAGCTGCCCCGACAGTGGGTCACACGCTATTGGCTAGGAACATTCTAATAATAACTAGTTTGTGACGTCTCTGAAGACGCGGAGGGGGTGTAACTGGGGAGGGGAGGGGAGAGGAGCTTCAGGTATTCGTCGGGTCAGGCTAGCCTTCAGCTGGCTTCGCCGGAGGCGTCAGGGAGGGGGCGGCTGGCGCCTAGCCAGGAGTCTGGGCGGTGTCCCCCGGCCGCAGAGCCCAGGGCGCCCAGGGGGTGGGGCCGGTGGGCGGAGACTCCTGCCGGGCCCCGGGCGCGCGGCCTCTGGCTCGCGGGTGGCCGCCATGTGATGCGGGGGCGGGGCGGGGCGCGGCCGGCCCCTGCCGCACCCAGGCTGGGGTTAAAGCTGCCTGTTGCTGGTGAACGGTTGGCTCGGCAGGAATTTGGCCTGCAAGGTATGTGGGGCTGCGGAGGGGCCACAGCGGGAGGCGTTGGGGGCCGAAGCCAGGCAGGGCAGAGGCCCCGTGGCCCGGGTGCGCGCGCGCGCGTGCTGCGCGGTGGCGGTGCGAGCTCCCGAGCGGCTGCCGGAGCCCCGGGGACCGCGCTCTAACGGCGGCTGGGTAGCCTGCGAAGCCTGGAAACCCGTGTGAGTCACGGTCGCTTTCGAACTAGAAAGCGCTTGCGCAAACCTATTGCTAGATTTAGGATTTTGCGTTCGGTTTTCAGTTAGTGCTTCAGAAAGCTGATGTGCTGGGATTGATCGGTCGCGGTTACTTGTATAAAGGTAGACAAGGAGCTCTGAAGTGTTGTTAAAAAACTTAAAATATCTGCAGTGAATTTATAATTACCTTATTTAAATTATCTTGAGATACTAACGTTTATTTGCGTGGTTTTAAAGAGATTGCAGAGAACCGGGTCCTGGATTAAAGAAATTACTTGGTAACGAATTTAAAGTGGGCTGAGACTCGGGTAGGTAAACTCTGTAACTCGTTCAGTTAATTAATTATGATATCCAAAACAACCTTTTTTTCTTGGTAGAAAAAAAGTTCGGACATTATAAGAAAGTGTTACAAAGTAATGTCCGGGCGCGGTGGCTCACGCCTGTAATCCCAGTACTCTGGGAGGCCGAGGCGGGCGGATTGTCTGAGTTCACAGGTTCGATACCAGCCTGAGCCAGAGCGAGACCCTGTCTCTTAAAAATCGCCGGGCGCTGTGGCGGGCGCCTGCAGTCCCGGGTACTCGGGAGGCTGAGCAGGAGAATTGTTTGAGCCCAAGAGTCTGAGGTTGCTGTGAGCTGTGACTATGACGCCACAGGACTCTACGGGGGTGGGGGGGGGACATAGACTCTGTCTCAAGAAAAAAAAAAGCAGCAATGTCACAAGGTTTATTTGTAGAATATTATTTTTTGTTAAATAATTTATTATTATTTTTATCTTTTTTTTTTTTTCCTGAGACAGTCTAACTTTGTCGCTCTCGATGCAGTGCTGTGGCGTCACAGCTCACAGCAACCTCCAACTCTTGGGCTCAAGCGATTCTCTTGCCTCAGCCTCCCGAGTAGCTGGGCCTGCAGGCACCTGCCACAATGCCCAGCTGTTGTTTTTTTGTTGCAGTTGTCATTGTTTAGCTGGCCCAGGCCACAGTGGCCGGCGCCCTGCCCACTGAGCTGCGGGTGCTGCCAGTTGCTCAAGTCTTATTCCACTTACTTCCCACTTACTAACTAGATTAGTGCGGGGGATTGTGTGAGAATGGCATATACA
This sequence comes from Otolemur garnettii, assembly GCF_000181295.1. NCBI lineage: Eukaryota > Metazoa > Chordata > Mammalia > Primates > Galagidae > Otolemur > Otolemur garnettii. Next base: position 2,327,405 of record NW_003852612.1, on the reverse strand, counting down.
GTTTGTAGAATTTGTCTTTGAGGAAACTCCTGGTTCAGTTAGTTAGAGGAGTGTTTCTTTCCACCTCCTGTCACTTCCCCCTTCCTTCCAAACTTTTTGTCTCAAACAAAACAAACAAATAAAAAACACCGTCTGAGACACAATCGTCTTTTGAAAGTGGTAGGGCAGTAGTTTAGATTATAGTGGTGAAAATAAAGAGACATTTTTAGTAATCTTTTAGTGATTTGAATTTTAGAATTAGAGCTGATTTCAGCTAGTCCTTTTTTTTTTAAAGACAGATTCTCTGTTGCCCAAGCTGGAGTGCAGTGGCATGATCATGGTTCACTGCAACCTCAAACTCCTAAGCTCTGGTCAAGACTTTTTATGGGGAAAAAAAAGTCAAAAGTGTTTATACTTTGTATATATTAGGGAGTTTAGACTACTGAACCTTTGGAATAAAAATTTTTGCCTTTTGGTGTGTTGTGTAGTGAAAGACTAGATTAGGAGCAAATATTTATTAAAGAAGCACCACCTCCTTATCCCGAAGTCTGTGAGTCTATGTTATTGTCTTCATTTATGAATTAGGAAGTTAGGTTCCAAAAGATCAGATGGTCTGAGGTCATTATCACTGGTGGATGAGTAAAGGATTCTAAGTCAGGGCCTGCTTGCTTCAATGGCTTGCAGCTTCAGCCTTTTTTCTATATTTCTTTCCACCCAAGGATGGAGGTTCCATCAGCTTAACCTGCTAATAATAACTGGCAATGTTAAAAAGTAACATGGAGTGCTTATAGTTTGCAGAAGCTGGGTTAATTGCTGACAGGCAGAGTCTTCTTACTTGAACCTGCCTGTAGGCTGTCTTCCTTTTTCTAGAAGAAATTGAGGCTCAGAGATTAAGTTATTAGCTTGGGGGTCTCCAGCTTGTAGACACAGCCAGAGCTCAGATTTGTCAGATTACAGGGTGATTTCTTCACCATCATGTTTGCTACAGTTTACTGAAAATGGCTGTGTGAATTAGTTACCTCATACAAGTCTTTTTAGATGTGACATTATAAAGGAGGCTCAGGCTTCAACTCATTATGCTTTGAATTCATATTCACAATTCTAAAGGTGACTGTTTTGAAGGATAACACTTATTTTAATTTGAAAATAAATGTGGTAACAGTATATGGAAAAATCGGTTTTGTAACTTTTTTAATACCATTCTACAGTCTGTCTGTAGCTGATAAGGGGAAAATCCAGTGGGTATACTTTTGCTGTAGTCTGCTTTTATTGGGTAGTTGTATAGTATTTGTGATTTAATTGAGAAGACTTGCTTTGGGGATCTGCGAATCTAGTCAGCAGTGTATGCATTTGAGTTTATCTCCCATCTTGTTCCAGAGTTCTAGGTTTTTTGAAAGACAGCTAAACATGCCTTGCATGACTGACTTAAGTGCAAAGTAAAGTGCACTTAAGTGCAAAGTAAAGCAACTTGTGGTAATAAGGTGACAGTCCAGCTCTCCAAATCTGAGCCAGCATTTTCAACCATTTTATGCATTTTTTTTTTTTTTTAATAGTCTTACTTTGTCACCTTGAGCAGAGTGTGGTAGATTCATAGCTCACAGCAACCTCAAACTCTTGGACTTAACAGATCCTCTTGCCTCCGCCTTCCAAGTAGCTGGGACTACAAGTGTTCCCCACAACGCAACGCCTTGCTAGTTTTTCTATTTTTAGTAGAGATGGGATCTTGCTCTTGCTTAGGCTGGTCTTGAACTCCTGAGCTCAAGCAATCTACCTGCCTCAGCCTTACAAAGTGCTAGGATTACAGGTGTGAGTGTGAGCCACTATGCTGGTTTATGCAGGTATTTCACAAAAGTCCCTACCAGGGGTCCTCAGACTTTTTAAACAAGGGGCCAGTTCACTGTCCCTTAGACTGTTGGAGGGCTGGACTATAGTTTAAAAGGACAGGCTGCGGCTAAGCAGGACAGGCAGCGGCAGCAAAAACACCCGGCAGGCTGGATAAATGTCCTCACCGGGCCTGGATAAATGTCCTCACCGGGCTGCATGTGGCCTGTGGGCCATAGTTTGAGGACCCCTGAGTGTGTGCCAAGTGCATACTAATACCCTGCTCTAACAGGCAGCTTCCTTTGAGAAAACAGAGTCAGCAAAGTACTGCTAGTGTTGGCAAGTTTGGAAAAAATTTCCCCAGTGATTTCTGTCAAATCCAATTGAGGTAGCCCTTCTTTTTATAGATCATTATGGGGAAACAGACTGGTAATAATTAACAAGGGAAGTTAGAAAATTTCCTGAATCCTTCAGTTTCTTGTAGGAACTTTCTAGTTCCTGAATCTGAATCTTTTGCTGAGACAGTGGAAAGTAATCCTGTTTGCCTGCTTCTCTTCCCATTGTTTTATTTCTGAGGGTGGGACTCAACATTACTTTTGCCCCATGCAGCTTTTTGCCAGACGCCTGGCTCTAAACTTCATCTTGAAGATGCAGTCAAGGCCTGTCAGAGTTCCCTTTGTCTCAAACAGGCCATGAGTCATGTGGAGGACTCTACACTGGGTAGGCTTCTCTGAGGAGGTCATTGCTTCCAGGACCGTCAGGAATTTCTTTCCTATATTGGGTAAAATGTCTTCTATTAGTCAACCCCCACCCTTGGGTCTATTCTGAACACGTCTAATTCTTATAGTTGACAAGTCTTCATATATTTGAGGATAGTAATCATGTTTGTCTCCAGAGATGTTTCTTATCTAGACTAAACAGACTTCTTTCCTGCAGAACTTTTTTTTTCAAGGTTTTTGGGGCTTCTGTTTTCTAAATGCCCTCTTCTAAAAGTGTGTCATTCAGAAATTTTTAATCTAATAAACAGGAAACAGACAAGTCCTATACAAATGCTGTACTTTTAGTAAATGTAGTCAAAAGGCATACAAGGTATTTTTCCCTCAAATCTAACAAACAGCTAGCCCATGTAAAAGTTTTCTTTCTTTTTTTTTTTTT
>NW_003852612.1:2322236-2323367 GCF_000181295.1 Otolemur garnettii | reverse complement strand
TAGTCCACAGATGATTCCCCCAAATTTAAGAAACCTGGCGCCCTACTCATTGAGCCACAGGCACTGCCCATGGTCGCATACAATCTTGACGCTAGCTGTCTGGCTACATTGTCTGTACTATATCTTGACTGGCCAATTTGGTAAAACTGTCTAAAAGGAAATAACTGGAGATTATATACCCTATTGATTCCTGTGCAATTAGTATGTTTTTTTTTTTCCCAGAAATAATCAGTTCACAATTAAAGTGTCATTAAACCACATTCACAGAACTTTATGGCAGGAACAGTGGGGGCATGAGAAGGAAGATGGGAGTATTCATTTATATCCTATATGTAGAAATTAGTAATGGCAGCTGGTTGGAATGATGATTTGAGGGATGATTGAAAGGTGGCTTTTGGTTTGTAATTATGGTGCTATTTTTCTATATATTTTTTTCTTTTAAAGGAACAATGAGCAGAATGAATTCCTCACAGGACCAGAGTGGCTCCAGTAATAGAGAAACCCTTTTGCGGTGTAATGATGCACGGAGGGATTTGGAGCTTGCTATTGGTGGAATTCTCCGGGCTGAACAGCAAATCAAAGATAACTTGCGAGAGGTGTGGCATATACTTTTCTCTTCCCTTGTTAGGACTCTCGCTGTGCGGTAGTTTGAGCATGGCCAAAGACTTGTATGTGTTTCCTAGGTCAAAGACTTGGCCATGCTCAAAAGTTTCAACCACAATGCCTGACTATTTTTAGAGACGAAGTCTTGCTCTTGCTTGGGCTGGTCTTGAACTGGGAGCTTAGGCATTCCACCTTCCTCAGCTTCCAGGAGTGCTGGGATTACAGGTGTGAGCCACCTCACCTGGCCTTTTTTTTTTTTTTTTTTTGAGACAGTGATACTTGTCACCTGTGGTAGAGTACTGTGGCATGGTAGCTCACAGCAGCCTCAATCTCTTGGGCTCAAGTGATTCTCTTGTCTCAGCCTCCACGAAGCTGGGACTGTCGGTGCCAGCCACAATAGCCAGTTGTTTTTAGAGATGGGTCTCACTCTTGCTCAGGCTGTTCTTGAACTCCTGATCTCAGGCAGTCCAGCAGCCTGGGCCTCCCAAAGTGCTAGGATTATAGGCATGAGCCACTGCACCCGGCCTC
>NW_003852612.1:2310001-2322216 GCF_000181295.1 Otolemur garnettii | reverse complement strand
CACCTTATGCCTCCATGGTGTGCTTAATCCTAGTGAGCACCTGATATCTTGGTGCCTTTGATCCCAATGGGAAATAAGGCAGATGCTAGAAGAGTCTGGAAACTTCTGTACCATTCTAGAGAATTCTATTCAGCATGCATTTTTTATTGCAATTCTTGTAGTTCTGGAGGCAGACACTGTTTATCAGTAAAAATAATGAAATGAGTAAGTGGTATACTGCCCAGCTGCATCCCCTTGATGCATAAAAGATGGCACTTAAGCATGTTTTCCATCTTTTTTTTTTTAAGACAGAGACAGAGTCTTTACTATGTCACCCTTAGTAGAGTGCCATGGCATCACAGCTCACAGCAACCTCAAACTCTTGGGCTTAAGCAATTCTCTTGCCTTAGCCTCCCAAGTAGCTAGGACTATAGGCGCCTGCCACAACGCCTGGCTATTTTTTTGTTATAGTTGTCATTGTTGTTTTAGCAGGCCTGGGCTGGGTTCAAACAACCAGCCCTGGTATATGCGGCTGGCGCCGAACCCCCATCATCTTTTAAGTTGTTAGTGGCATAGTTCTGTGAAATGACTGTGTTAGAGCAAGCCAGAATGAATTCTGTAGTTAGTTCTAATGGCAGTTTGTTGGTGAGCACATAGACCAACCAAGAATTACATGACTTTGGATGATTACACAGAGAAAAAATTTCTTAGGAATTATGGATTCTCATAAATCTATAGCTTGTTTTCTTTTTTCCTTTGGGATTTTTGTATTTGTCCTCCATTTTGATCATAGTTTATGCTTCCAGAAGCATTAAGTTCAGAATTTTAATTGAATTACCTACCCTAATGGTCTTTTAGCTGTTGCCGTATCTTTACTAAATTGGCCTCCTGTAGATGGACTGCTCATTCTGTGGAGGAACAATAGAGATAAGGGCTAGTTAGGTAGAGAGTTAATAACACTTATTCTTCTGATACACTTGTAAAGCCATAGATTTTAAGGTTATATGGAAACCTGAGGGGATCAGTATCTTGCTGCATATCTTCTCTTGATTACTTTAGGATACCCAAATGAAATCTAATCCTCTTAGAAAGAGTGGGATTGAAGGAGGATTCTAGACCTTAAGTTTGCCTTTATGGCTGTGATTCTTAAGCTGGGGCCTATAGGGATTTAGTAGGTTTAGGGGTTCTAGGACACTAATCCTTGAAATTATAGGCAAAAATTTGTATATGTTTTCCCAGGGAGATAGTCCACAGATGATTCCCCCAAATTTAAGAAACTTATTCAATGGGGAAATGAAATGTTATTCTTTGGGCTTACAACTCTAGAAAGCTAACATGTATGTGTTTCCTAGGTCAAAGCACAGATTCACAGTTGCATAAGCCGTCACCTGGAATGCCTTCGAAGCCGCGAGGTATGGCTATATGAACAGGTAGACCTCATCTATCAGCTTAAAGAGGAGACACTTCAGCAGCAGGCCCAACAGCTCTACTGGGTAAGGTGGCTGCATGACTAGAATTGGTTTGAGCATGGTTTCTGGTTGCCAGAATGTCTTCCTTGTAATGTAGTATTAATATGGATCATATATAAATTTAATCTTAGGTGCTGTTTGTATGCTGGTGCAGTTTGTATCATTGTGGCTAGATGGTTTCATTTTTCTTTTAGTTATTGGGCCAGTTCAATTGTCTTATTCATCAACTGGAGTGTACCCAAAACAGAGATCTAGCCAATCAAGTCTCTGTGTGCCTGGAGAGGTAAAGACCCTTTTTGCTTATTTTGACTTTTGTCTGTTGGCCTTGGTATAATAAAAGAAAGTCAGTTTTGTAACTCATTGCATGTGTTATATTTAATTTGACTTTTCTGTTGTGGTGATAAAATGATTCTGCTTTATATACTCCTGATTAAGCCATGTATCCTTTGGTTGAGTTGCTTAGAAAAGTGCAGTCATTTAAAATTACTCACAGTTAGGCTTTTGTTTTGGAAGAAGTTGAAATAGATATTCCTTAAAAATAGCCAAATTTTGTTTTTTTCCCTAGACTAGCCAGTTTGACCCTGAAGCCAGAAGATTCAACTGTCCTGGTCTTTGAAGCGGATACAAGTGCTCTGCGCCAGACCATCACCACATTTGGGTCCCTCAAGACCATTGTGAGTAATCTTGATCTGTTGCATGTTTCATAGGGCTCTTCTCAAGTCTGTGGCCTTAGAGAGACTCTTTTTAAACAGGAATTACATTTTTACTATGAACTTAGTGGTTTTCTTGAATTTGGTTAGCTTCATAAATTTCATGTTCTGTTAGAACAAATTGATAAGGACATTAGATTGGTAGTTCTTAGGATATAGCCTTGACTCCGTGATGGTCTTTGGAATTTAGCTCATATGCTATCTAAATGCTTTTGACATTTCTTGTAAAATTTATGGCTTGAATGGTCTTTAATAAAGAACTCAAAAGGTCTTTAGTCTCATTTGGGCCTTGTTAAAAGTATTTATTCTGGTAGGGGAGACTTCTGAAGTGAGTCTTTCCCTTTGTGAGAAGCTCTGGTGCTTTTTACTCCTATATTCCTTTCTAATAAAATCCTACTTTATCACTTAAAAAAAAAAGTAATTCTGGTAAAGATTTCTTGTATGGTGATAGGTGTAAAGTAGTCTCAGTTTAATAACTACTTTGTAAGTTACTGAATTTAGTATGAAGATTATTCTAGTGAAATTGTGGTGATCTGATTAATACTATTGAAATTTAGGAATTATAATTTAACTTTTTCAATATGGAAGCATAGCATAAATAACATTAAAATTCTCTTCATTTTATAGCAAGTTCCTGAGCACTTGATGGCTCATGCTACTTCATCCAATACTGGGCCCTTCCTAGAGAAAAGAGGCTACCTCTCAGTGCCTGAGCAGGTAAAATGTCAGCTTTGTTTTTGGTAACTAATACGTCTTAATTAGGTTTGGCTAAATGCATTTTTTTGCTACTATTTATTTGTAAAAGGCCATCAGTGGTAATGCAATTGAATGCTTCCTTTGAGATTGACTATCAAACAAATTTAGATGTGTTGAATAAGAGAGAAAGTAATCATTACCAATTAATTCATAGGAAATTCTTATTAGCTATCTTGTTGGTATCGGTTCTCATGGGGATTTTCTCAAAATTCATAGAGATGATTTCTTTCTTTTCCTGTCATGATGTTGAGACCATAGAGATGATTTATTTCTAAAGACAATGTGAATAAAGGCTCCTAGATGCTTTAGTTGAGAACCCTAGTGATTAGCTATATCCCTTGTTTTATTACTGTGAAAATTAAGGATTGGGAAGGCATGTGACTTATCTAGGGTGAGTGGCAAGACAAGATTAAAGAACTTGGGTCTTTTGTGTTTCTGGTGAATACTGGATTTGACATTGCCTTGTTAAACAGCAAAGTATTTTGTGATTAGCAGAAGTCAGCATCCAGCATCACAGCTGTCCCTCTCAGCGAATGGCTTCTTGGAAGCAAACCTTCAAGTGGTCGTCAAGTTCCTTACATACCTAGCACCAACCCTCAGGACTGGCTTACCCAGAAGCAGACCTTGGAGAATAGTCAGGTGTGTTGCTGTCTTTATTGTTTCTATGGTAGGTGTAGTAGCAGATTGATTATTAGCCAGTAGTGTGTGTGTTTAGTTTTTAGTTGTAGCGTGGAAAATTTTAATACATTTTTAATTACAATAGTGACCTCGCTTCACCATAGTTTAGGAAGTAAAAAATACATATATATTTACACATAAATAACCCTAATCCCAACATAAAGAGATAAATACTAACATTTTTTTATGTGTACTTAATTTTTAAATGAATATTATATACTTAAAAAAAATCATTCTATGCAAAACCATGTCTGGATTAAGTAAAAAAAAAAAACATTCTATAAGTCTTGTTTTGGTAAGTAGTTTTTTTTTTTTTTTTACCAGTACATCATGAATATATCTGTCATTTAATTTCTTCTGTGAAATCTTTATACTATGTAATATGTGATGTTTCATTGATTTGATATAACTTAAATTCCAGTTTTTCTGGATATAAACAAAGTTCTCCTAAACTTCCAGGAGCTAATTATGTACATTCTTGATTACATCCTAAGAAGTAAACATCTCTAAATTTCTGCCAGGCACGGTGGCTCACACCTGTAATTCTAGCACTCTGGGAGGATGAGGCAGGTGGATTGCTTGAGCTCATGAGTTCAAGACAAGCCTGAGCAAAAGTAAGACCCCTTCTCTACTAAACAAGAAAAACTGAGGCAAGAAGATCGCTTGAGCCCAAGAGTTTGAGATTGCTGTGAGCTATGATGCTATGGCACTTTACCCCGGGCAACAGCTTGAGACTCTGTCTCAAAAAAAAAAAAAAATCCAGAAATTTCATTCTTAGATTATAATTCCTGCATAGTTTTTAAGACTTTTCATGCATACTGTTTTAGCTTTCCAGGAAGTTGGAAACAGTTTATGTTCCCACCAGTAGTGTACTTAGGGTACTTGCTTCCTTGAAAGTATTCTAATAGTCATTTATAAGTTTTTCTTTCTGAATTTGAGACAGAATACCAATTTTGCTTTTGTTTTGAGTGTCTTTAAGTAATAAGGATATTGAGTATTTTCAAGGCTTCTTTGATGATTGACTTGATATCCTTTGCCCATTTTTGTGTTTTTCTTTTTTCTATTAGAGTCCCACTTTATTGCCCCCAGTAGAGTGCTGTGACGTCATAGCTCATAGCAACCTCTAGCTCTTGGACTTAGGGTGCCCGTCACCCTCAGTGTCTTACCCACTGAGCCACAGGCGCCACCCGATTTTGTGTTCTTTTTCTTAAAGGCATGTTAGAGATACTAGCTTTTTTTCCAGCAAATATGCTGGAAATACTTTCTCTTAGTTTGCCTTTAATTTCTTTCTTTTGTTGTTGCAGCCCTTGGTATATGGGGCCAGCACCCTACTCACTGAGCCACAGGCACCACCCAGTTTGCCTTTAATTTCTTAAAGCATTTTTAAAACTATAGAAAATAAAATTATTCATATAATCAAATATGTATTTTAGTATCTAAGCAGAAATCCTTTGCTTGTTGGTTTTGTATACTAAGGTTTAAAAATACTAGGCAAGACACTAAATTATTTAGAGAGAATCCCCAAAGCCGTCACTTATTCTGTCAAACTAATATTACATACTTCTTATGTAGACATCTGCTAGACCCTGCAGTTTCTTCAGTAATGTCTGGGGCAACCTAAAAGGCTTAGAAAACTGGCTTCTGAAGAGTCAACAAGAAGTTCCTGAAAAACCAAATTATCAAAAGTGTAATAGTCATTCTAGTACCAGTTCTTTCTCCTGTGAAAGTGAAAAAGTTGAAGACGTAGAGCTGCCCGATCAAGATGAGATGGACCTGTCTGATTGGCTAGTGACTCCCAAAGCGCCCCGTAAGCTGGAGAAGCCTGAGAATGACAGCCATGAGGCCAGTGAGAAGTATAAGCTCTTGTTTCAGTCCTACAGTGTGAGTGATTGGCTTGTCAAGCCTGACTCCTGTACCAACTGTCGTGGCAACCAGCCTAAAGGTGTGGAGATTGAAAACCTGGGCAATCTGAAGTGCCTGAATGACTACTTGGAAGCTAAGAAACCATTATCCCCCCCTAGCATAATTACTGAGGAATGGCTTGTCCAGAACCGTCAGGACCCATATAAAGTAGAGGAGGTATGCAAGGCCAATGAGCCCTGCACAAGCTTTGCAGAGTGTGTGTGTGATGAGAATTGTGAGAAGGAAGCTCTGTGTAAATGGCTTCTGAAAAAAGAAGGAAAGGATAAAAATGGGATGCGTGTGGAACCCAAATCTGAGCCTGAGAAGCATAAAGATTCTCTGAATATGTGGCTCTGTCCTTCCAGAAAAGAGATAGTGGAACAAGCTAAGGCACCAAAGGCAATGATTCCTTCTAAAGTTGCTGATTCCTTGCAAGTCATAAGGAACAGTCCCTTATCAGAATGGCTCAGCAGGCCCCCAAGCAAAGAAGGACATCCCAAGGAAGTGCCTGGTACTGAGGATAGAGCTGGCAAACAGAAACTTAAAAACCCTGTGATCACCTCCCGATGCCCCTTTAACACAGCTGACTGGGTCTTGCCAGGAAGAAAGATTGGAAACCTTAACCAATTGTCCTCTGGTGAAGACAAATGGCTACTTCGAAAGAAGGCCCAGGTGAGCACAGATGTCATAATAGAGTTGGAGTTTTACTATTCACCTTGCAAATGGGTCATTACAAAAGTTTTGAGACAGACTGTGTTATGGTCCATTATTTCAATTCCAAAAAACATAGTTGACGGCATCCTTTCTGATTCACCCGTGCAAGTTTTAACTTGATGGGCTAAACAGTGTTGCTGGGAGTGCTTCATTTGTTTCCATCTGTGCAGATTTTACATTTCTTGATTTTTGTGTATCTCAAAATTGAGCACGGTGGCTCATGTTTGTAATTCTAGCACTTTGAGAGGCTGAGGCAGGTAGATCATCTGAGCTCAGGCGTTTGAGATGAGCCTGAGCAAGAGAAAGACCCTATCTGTACTCAAAATAGAAAAACTATCTGGGCATTGTGGCAGGCACCTGTAGTCTTAGCTTCTCAGGAGGCTGAGGCAAGAGGAACTGTTGAGCCCAGGAGTTTAAGGTTGCTGTAACTTTAGAGTCAGACACCATTGCACTCTACCAAGGGTGACAGAGTGCAGTTTGTCTTAAAAACAAAAAACTTTCATAATGGCCCACATATATATTAAAAGCTAAGTTTGGCTGAGGCATAATTCCAGGGCCATGTTAGCATGAGAATGGAAGATTTATGATGATTCAAATGGAGTTTTTGTTTCATTATTTCAGACCCCAAGTCACATCCTGCAGGAAAGAAAGGACCTCTGTTTTACTGCTATTTGTAGAAAACATTGGGGTAAAAATAACAATTGTCACCTTTGCTCTTGGGTATAAGAGAGAATGGCCAACATCTAAATTATAATTTGTAAGATGAATTAACTAACTTAATGCCTCCTAGTTGTGATGAAGCAATCCATCCTTCTTATTTCATTGCAGGGAGTATTACTTAATCCACCTCTACAAGAAGAACGTAACTTTCCCCTTAACCGTTATGGCCTCCCTGCAGTTTGTGATCTCTTTGCTTGTATGCAACTTAAAGCTGATAAAGAGAAGTGGTTGTATCGAACTCCTCTACAGGTGAGTAATCACACCAGTGCAAATAGCATAGATTAGATTATATACGAAGTCATACTTTGCTCATTGAACCGATTCTTGTTAATGATATCTGTATTAAGCAGATGAGGGTGAGAGAGCGAGCTCATAAAAAGTTCATATATTTCACTTGAACTTGCTTTATGGGCTAGATATTCTCAAAAGGGATCTTTCAAGATGTAGATGTCAGGAATTTTCAGATCCCACCTACGTCTAGGTAGCTTACCAGGGATACCTTAGGGATATCTCGGGTTTGGTTCCAGACCATTGCAATAAAGCAAATATGCCAATAGAGCAAGTTGCAGGATCCTTTTTGTTTCCCAGTACATTATAAAAATTATGTTACACTGTACTGTCATCTGTTAAGTGTATAATAGCATATGTCAAAAAAAGTACATACCTTCAGTAAAAAACTTTATTGTTAAAAAAGCCATCATCTGTGAGTCATGAAATTTTTCCTGATACAGGGTCTTGTCTCAGTGCTGATGGGTGCTGACTGATAGTGTGGTGGTTATTAAAGGTTGGAGTAGCTGTGGCAATTTCTTAAACTAATATAACAGTGAAATTTGCTATCTCAATTGACTATTCCTTTCATGAAAAATTTCTCTGTAATGTGTTTGATAACATTTTGCCCACAGTAGAACTTATTTCAACATTAGAGTCAGTTCTCTCAAACCCTACTGATAAGTTTTATCAATTAAATTAATAGAACATTCTGAATTCTTTTTTGTCATTTCGACAGTGTTCACAGATTCCATCTCAAGAAACCACAGCCACTTTTTATTTTTTTGAGACAGAGTCTCAAGCTGTCACCCTGGGTAGAGTGCCATGGTGTTATAGCTCACAGCAACCTCAAACTCTTGGGCTTAAGCGATTCTCTTGCCTTAGCCTCCTGAGTAGCTAGGACTACAGGTTCCGGCCACAATGCTGGCTGTTTTTTGGTTGTACTTGTCATTGTGATTTGGCAGGCCTGGGCTGGATTTGAACCCACCAGCTCTGATGTATGTAGCTGGCATCCTAGCCGCTGAGCTACAGGCACTGAGTCCACAGCCACTTTTAAGTAAAAAAAAACAAAAGCCACTTTCTTTACTCTTTTAGACATTCACATCTTCAGGTTCCACTTCTAATTCTAGTTATCTTGCTATTTCTACCACATCTGCAGTTACTTCCTCCTCTGAAGTCTTAATTCCCCCCAGATCATCCATGAGTTGAAATCAGTTTCTTCCAAACTGCTCTTAATGCTGATACTTTGACCTCTGCTCATGAAGTTTTTTTCTGAGACAGGAGCCTCAAGCTGTCCCCCTGGGTAGAGTGCTGTGGCATCACAGCTCATAGCAACCTCCAATTCCTGGGCTCAAGCGAGTCTCCTGCCTCAGCCTCCCAAGTAGCTGGGACCACAGGCGCCAGCCACAACGCCCGGCTATTTTTTGGTTGCAGCCGTCATTGTTGTTTGGTGGGCCCGGGCTGGATTCAAACCTGCCACCTTGGGTGTATGTGGCTGACGCCTTAGCCACTTGAGCCACAGGCGCCGAGCTGCTCATGAAGTTTTTAAATGAAAACAATTGTTGGCTGGTGCAGTGGCCTTTACTTGTAATCCTAGCACTCTGGGAGGCTGAGGTGGATGGGTTGCCTGGCTCAGGAGTTAGAGACCTCCCACAGAATTCTAGGATTACAGGTGTGAGCCACTACATCTGGTATTCATGTGTTTACTGGAGTAGGCACTTTTAGTTTCAAGAACTTTTCCTTTGTATTTATACTTGGTGCAAGATGCCTAGCTTTCAGCCTTTCTTTGAACATGCCTTCCTCACTAAACTTAGTCATTTCTATCCTTTGATTAAAAGTGACAGATGTGGGGCAGCACTTGTGGCTCAAAGGAATAGGGCGCTGGCCCATATGCCAGAAGTGGCAGGTTCAAACCCAGCCCTGGCCAAAAACTGCAAAAAAAAAAAAAAAAGTGACAGATGTGGGTTCTTCCTTTTACTTGGCGCATGTAGAGGCCATTGTAGTGTCATTAGTTGGCCTAATTTCAGTACAGTGTGTCATAGAATAGGGAGGCCCAAGGAAAGCAAGAGAGAGACAGAGAAATGGCCGGTTGATGGAGCGATCAGAACACACACTGGCACAGCATTGAGGCTGGAGGGTTTGAATCTGGCCTGGGCCAGCTGAACAATGATAACTGCAACAAAAAAGTAGATAGGCATTGTGGCAAGTGTCTGTAGTCCCAGCAATTGTACCTGGGAGGCTGAGGCGAGAGAATCACTTAAGCCCAAGAGTTTGAGGTTGCTGTGAGCAGTAACACTACAGCACTGTATGGAGGATGACATTGTAAGACTGTCTCCCCTCCTCCCAAAAATTTAAAAAAATAACATGTTTATCAGTTATCATTTTTGAGTGCAGTTTTTGGCACTTGAAAATATCAAAGGTCACTTATCATCTATTTATAACAAATGATGAAAAATTTGAAATAATGTGAGAATAGACACAAAGCATATACTGTTTTATTTTTTTAAGCACATACTGTTTTAAAAATGGTCCTGATAGAACTGCTGGATGCAACATTGCCACAAACCCTTAAACATATTTATTTAAAAAAATTTTTATCCTCACATCTCTGTCCTCAAACCTGCAAATTTCTAATGTATCTATAAAGTGTAATAAAATGCCATATGCCTGTATTGAATAATCAGTTTTAAGGTGGGAAGAATTTGCTTTAATCCTCCAGTGAAGTAACTTATCTGTGGACCTCTCTTTACAGATGTGAAAGAATAGATGACTGGAGTCCAGCAGCTTTTTCTGCAGATTACACACCTCCATGAGCTGAGTGACCGCGCTTGCCAAATTATTGTTTCTGGGTCTGACCAGTCAGCTTAGTTTCTTTCCTACCTAATTTTGAACTAGTGAAGTGAAATAAATCATCAGATTATGAGTTACTATGTAAAAGAAAAAGGCTGTTATTGATGCTATGGTGATTTAGTTCCTTCCTTCTTACAGAAGTATTAATTTAAGTCACCCCCACCCTAGAGATGCAACATCTTGGTAGACAGATAGGTCTTTTTCACAACCCTCCAAGGTTCCTTAGACTGGGCTGTTACTCAAAGTACATTAAAACACTGTATAGTTTTAAAAATGAACTATTTCTGTAATCAAAGCATATTGATGTATTCTAAAGCTAGTAAACTTCTCTAACCTTTTGAGTGCCCTTTAGTTTATTGTATTCTTCTGTTAGTGTTCTGTGATTTTTGTTTATAGTGTATTTTGCACAAATAATCAACCTTACCAATACAGTGATTACCAAAATGTCTATTAATAACCTTGACAATTTTGACATTAATTACCAAACATTTTAGCCTACATGTCAGTTCTATAATTTCTCTTCATTTGAAAGAAATTCAGCTACTACAAATTGTTTTTATTACTTTCTCTAAATGTTAGTATGTAGTGAGCTCTTTTAGAACTGGACTATTTTCAGGTTAGTTCTAGCCTCTTTCACGATGTTCTACAGACTACAGCTTTTAAAAGACCCCAGTGCCCTCAGATTAAATAGGCAAGACATGTTGGAAGTGTAATATATACATACTTGAACCATTCACTACCCTGGGGATTACTGGTGCATCCTGTGCAGGTGGAAGCTGAGTTTGACACCTGGTGCTTTTATGTAGGGATAAAGATGTCCTCTTACTGCAAGCACAGCATACCTGTACCTCCAAAAGTACAATGGAGTGACATTTTAGTGAACAGGCTGTTTTCAACATTTGTGCCTTGCAGTGTTCATTGAAGCTTTATGAAAACTATGTTTTCTTAAAATCCTTAAAGTCACACCCATGCTTTAAAAGAAGTCTTTGTTTTAAATTCAGTTCTCAAATAAGATATCTTTGCTGCTTTCCAGGCTTTGAAACCATTAAGCCTCTTAATTGCTTATGCTATTGGAAATACTTCTTGGGGAAATTTTATGGTCTCAAGATGTCATTCAACTCAGTTTCACTACAGTTCTTTTGAACCACTAGGTGAAAAGAGCTTTGTATACTTTTTAATCTCCTCTCAGATACCATTTAGAAATTACAATAAAGGTGGTGGGTAAAAAACAAGTTATAGAGACTTTCTAATATCTTATTAGGCTGCAGCAAATGTAGTTTCTTTTCTGAGTTCTAACATGCTGTGTTTTACATTATCACAATAAAATTTACAATATCACTATGTTAATGCGTATGGAAAACATTGTTTTGCATTGATGCATTTTGTATCTGCCTCCATTAAAAGCATAACACCCAGTTTTGTCTATTTGTAAAATCACTTTTTTGAAAAATGTGTTGTCATTGTGTATAAATGTGATTAACCTCTGGGTAAAATTTATTTACTAATGTCAATGTATTTTATGATCACATTAGGAAAGAACAGGTGTATTATTCTATTTCAGTCTTCTTAAACTCTTGGGTTCCCTCTTAACTAGATGTATCTAAAAAGGCCCTTGTTTCCTTTCCCCAATCACGTAGTCACCAGGTTTTTAGTACGCATGTAATCTGCAGTACAGTTGTATGTAACTAGCTTCATTTGTGGAAACTCAGAAGTAAACTTAGCCTTATTCCCTTTAGTTTTCCCAAGGCTTCTTGAAAAACATCTAGCTCTTAATTATTCCCAGTAGAGTTAACATGTACAGAATTAAGCATGATTGCTGGACAGACTGTTCTAGCACATTACTTTAATGGTGTAATGGTTAACCTGAAATACCTTCGGGTTCAGTCAGCACTATTGGAGAGAAATCTTACCCTAGCTTGAAATGCTACCCAGTAGCACTTCATTTCAACCCAAATATGAAATAAAACACTGGACTAGTTGGGACAGAAAAAAATGCTCAGAATAACTCACTTTATACCCAGGTAGATGATTTTAAATGGAGAGACTCACTATGGTTACTTGGAGTTATGCTTTGGTTCTGTATGTTTACCCTTTATTCAGAATACAGTGCAACATTACATTCTGATCATTAAATGAACAGACTTGCTGATGTGGTATTGACAAGCAGGAC
>NW_003852612.1:2299131-2308651 GCF_000181295.1 Otolemur garnettii | reverse complement strand
CAATGCCTGGCTATTTTTTTGTTGCAGCTATCGTCGTTTGGCGGGCCCGGGCTGAACTTGAACCCGCCACCTCAGGTGTATATGGCTGGCGCCCTAGCCGCCTGAGCCACAGGGGCCAAGCCATGAATAACTCTTAATGTGGAAAAGACTGGCAATAGGCATTTCACCTGAAATTCTAAGAAAAAATGTTTCAGTTATTTAAAAATATTCCCTAAGTCTAAGGTGGAGCTACAAAATGCTTACAATAGAAAATGCCCCAAAGTGCTTGTGGTTACAATATCAGTCTTGTAAATTTTATGTGATGAAGAAAAACAAGAAACTCCCCAGGAGTGGGGGTACTCAAAGAAGTTTTTTAAAAATGCAGTTCTTTTGCAGTTGCACAAATAAGCAGGGACCGTAACTTGAGGTGGCCAACATTATATCTAAAGTCTATCTGTTCCACATCATGTGTCAGGGAGACAAAGGTGGAGTGGAACTATGGAGGAGTGATCGCATCATTTCACCTCTGTGTTAGTCAATTCTGTGAAATTCAATGATGTTGCTGAGTTTGAACACGTCAGAGCTAAACATTTCTGCAGTGCGTGTGTCCTACCAGAAGGCTTCATCTGATAGATTAAAGGTCCACTCCCTCCAGGAATCTCCTGTCTGAACACTTCTGATAGCTGACCTACTTATGTTTTTCTTGGGCTTTCATGTGAGTACCACAATTATCTCTCTTAAACAGACCCAAACAGAAAACTGCAGACATCTATAAACAGCTGTTAAGTGGGTGGTAGGGGGGAACAAAACAAACAAAAAGGTGCACTAATCAAAGTAAATGGGACTTATGTCCTTGAAGTTCCTATCATCTCTTTATGTCATCTTGCTGTATGTAGACCTTAGGCATGGCAGTTGAACTTGCATCTATAATTTAATGTGGTGGAAAAAACTATAAAAACTGGAAAATAATGAACTCTTAAAACAATCGGTTCAGTTTAATAAGGATCATGTTTTTGACTTTCAAGTCAATAAAAAGCTGCAGGGCCAAAAGTGAACTATAATCAGACTAAACTAAAGGAGAAAAAATAAACTACGAGGCACAGAAGAATAAGCCCTAAGAGGTATCTGCAATCACATGGCAAGGCTTAGTTATTAGATCTAAGCTTTGAGTGTAGTAATATTTCTTTCAAACAGGCAGCCAAAATGCAGTACTCTAAGTTCCATTCTGAATCAACACTAACACAGCAATAGCCATGGTACCTTTAGCCACACTGTTCATTAGTAGAAAAATGACAAAGGGTAGATAACTGAAAGCACAATAATTTTGCAGTATGAATAACATTCAACTTCAGGCTCTTTTGGACCTCTAGTCACTAAACAGACCCACAAGACTATGAAGTCTGCTCAATGCTGTGGAAAGAGCTGCAAATCATGGCTTTTAGTTGGCTCTTTGCTTTGCATGTCCTAAGAACATGGTTTCCACAAGGGAAGGATTTTCATGCCAGTTCTCAGTTGCCATATAACAAACTATTCTGGGAATCCTCTTTGGTATAGACACTAGGGGTAAACATCAAAACACTGTGAACTATAAGGCTCTGAGATCTTTGGGACACCAGTAACACATTATGTGCCTCTTAAGAATCATTTATTCCTCCCGAAGCTATTTTCTACCCTATATGCAACAAAAACTAGTTCAAATCAATTAAATTACTTTCTTAAAGGGTAGATAGAAAAAATTTGTCTCAAGAAGATACTAAACATTGAAGTGTTTGATTTTCTTACATGCTAATATGGCTAGCTAATCTATGTAGGGAGCCTTTTATCACATTACTGTTCCTATTAATTCCAGGGTTTCCCAAAAGGTTGATATGACAAAAAGTTTATGGCCTCTGCCTTTGTCTTTTTGTAATCAACAACTCTGACCAACTAAGCACAGGAGCTTGATCACCAAATACACTTGGTTTGGTTTGCACAGAGAATAACCAAATAAGGGCAATGGCCAATCTCTATAAAGCAAAGCACACGTATGATATTTCAGTTTTACCTTCTATCTTTTAGATCTTCTAGAGAGACAAAGCAAATATTACACAGGAAAAATGAGGCCTTTAATTTTTAAGTGCCTTGTTTGTGGGATATAAGATCTAGTTAGTGGCAGAGCTAACACATCTAAAAGATAATTAATTACTTTAGAGTCAAGATTAAGAAATGTTTCTTAGGCTCGGTGCCTGTAGCTCAAGCAGCTAAGGCGCCAGTCACATACACCCAAGGTGGCAGGTTCGAATCCAGCCTGGGCCTGTCAAACAACAATGACAACTACAACCAAAAACAGCCAGGAGTTGTGGCGGGTGCCTGTAGTCCCAGCTACTTGGGAGGCTAAGGCAAGAGAATCACTTAAGTCCAAGAGTTTGAGCTGCTGTGAGCTATGATGCCACAGCACTCTACCTGGGCAAGAAAGTGAGATTCTGCTTCAAAAAAAACAAAAAATAAAAAAAAAATGCAGAAAGGGTATGACAAAGCAATTTAGAGAAGAAATGTAAACAACCATTAAACAATAGAAGTTTCTTACTCTCACAGGCAACCAAGGAAAAGCAATGTAAAACATTAATATTCTTCAACACTGGCTTTAAGAAAGCAGTGGTAGATGATATTTAATACTGGCAAACATAAGCTAGTGCCTGGAAGGGCAATCTGCTATCAGTTATTAACATTTTAAACACGTAGATCCTTTGCTCAAGTAATTTAACTTTCAGTCATTTGTCCTACACTAAAGCATATGTGCAAAACTACGTACAATGGTGCTTAAGCCTTGAGAAGGTGGTATCTGAAAACAGAAACACACAGATGATGCAACATGTGAGGCAGGTGGCTGGAAGGAGCATTCTAGGAAACAGAAATAGCAAGAACAAAGGCCCTGAAGTGGGAGTTAAGAGGCAATGGGAAGAAGAGTAGAATGTGGACTCATCCAAGTGGCAAGGGAGCACATCTTAGGAAAGACAGAGAGCCTCACACAGGCCATTGTAAACAATCTGGCTTCACTGGACTTCAATTAATTGTTATCGTCTAAATATTAGCATTTTCATTTAATCATAAACCTGAAAGTGTTTGTAACTCCAAAGAGTTAACTTTTACATCCTTCTGAGTAGAGTCTGTATCAGGAGACGTTAACTCAGGGTTTATAAACCAGCTAAGACTTTCCTAGGATCCTCAAAGGGATCTGGGACAATCCCTACCACTTACAGAAAAACAATCACCCCAATGACTAACAATCACTGACAAAATAGTCCTCTAATGATGCAGTGCTATGGGAAGTAAAAAATATACTTTCACAATACAATACAAAAAAGAGAAAACAATAAACTAGGAAACAGCCTTTTTGTGTCTCATCATCCCCCCATTTCATCAGTTGTGAAGTTTACCACCTATCACCTGAGTTGGGGCCTGCATCCTAAATCCTGAAAGTTTGTTTTATTTTTTCTTGACCATTTTGACTAGAGGTTTCTATCTCCAATCTATCTTATCTGCTAGCTTCATCTTCCCCAAGGATGATTCTAATAGTCCCTTTCCAAAATCCTCTGATGATTAGATGTTGCTGCATTTCAGCCTAATTTTAAACTTCTCACCTTAACTTTCCACACGCTGAGCCCTAAACTATCTTTTCTCCTATACCTTCCTTATGCATATTATATGACCAAACAACACCTGAAATTCAGTCTATCCTTAAGGCCCAGCTCAATCGCTATTACCTCTTTTCTTATTTCGAGGAATTTCCTCGATTTTTCTCTATCCTGGAGGCAATTTGGAAAGGTGAAAAGGGAGCAATGGGTTTTGGAGTCAAGACTAGGGTTTGATTAACACTAAGCCATGAAAGAGCTGTGTAAGCAAGTGAAAGTACAACTTACTTTGTCTGAATTTCAGTTTCCTTGGCTATGAAGCAAGGGAGTACCAATTTATTCCCTTCAGACACTTTTAAATGAGATGACCTATACAAAGCATGTGAATTCCTTTCTCCCTTAAACATATTCTATGTAATTCTTATAGGAATTAACAATTTTTCCAAAAGGAAGTCAACAAGCAATATCTAAGATGGAAAAATCAAGAGACAGATTTTAAGAAGATAATAACCTTGACTTTTAAAATTCTTTTTTTTTTTTTTTTTGAGACAGGAGCCTCCAGCTGTCCCCCTGGGTAGAGTGCTATGGCATCACAGCTCATAGCAACCTCCAACTCCTGGGCTCAAGTGAGTCTCTCCTGCCTCAGCCTCCCGAGTAGCTGGGACCACAGGTGCCCGCTGCAACGCCTGGCTACTTTTTGGTCGCAGCTGTCATTGTTGTTTGGCGGGCCCAGGCTGGATTCCAACCTACCACCTTGGGTGTACGTGGCTGGCGCCTTAGCCACTTGAGCCACAGGTGCTGAGCCTCTTTATTCTTAATTTTTTTAAAATTAAGACAAGAGTGTATGTCTGTATATGGATTATGATAAAAATAAAAATTAAGAAAAGTGACCAAAGATGTATCAACATAAGAAATTAGGTATTATTTGGACGTTTGCTTCTAAACTAATAAAAACTTATTATGGAAAAGAATTATCTGACCTTTCATAGCAACATAAGGTTGATCTTTAAGTAAAGCAGGGTTCTCCTAAGAATAACATGGTCTAATTTGACTTAAAGGGAAGTCATTCTTGAGCTTTCGCTTGGTATGTGTCTTGTGATCATTTAATATGCTAACCATGTAAGTCAAATTATTTTCCGGATTAACTTGGGGTACATATATTTAGGTTACATGGTTTGCTTGTCTGAGTTGTAGGTGTGTCCTTTACCCAAAAGTATACAATATACTCATGCAATGTACCTGCTGGGTCAGATTGTTATTTAAAACAAAACCAGAAATTTTGTATATTCTACTGTTTATCCAAGATGAAAAAAGGAAAATGTATGAAAGAATATAGAAAAGAATCTCATTGTTTTAGTATCAAAAATCAACCACAAAGCATATGATACAACAATCCCATTTGGGGGTATATAGCCAAAAGAATTGAAAGCAGGATCATGTGGCTCGGTGCCCATAGCACAGTGGTTATGGTGCCAACCTCATACACCGAGGGTGGCGGATCTGAAAGTGGCACGGGCCAGCTAAACAAAAATGACAACTGCAACAAAAAATAGCCGGGTGTTGTGTGGGCACTTGTAGTCCCAGCTATGAGGGAGGCTGAGGCAAGACAATCACTTAAGCCCATGAGTTTGAGGTTGCTGTGAGCTGTGACGCCATGGCTCTACCGAGGGCAACATAATGAGACTGTCTCAAAAAAAAAGCAGGTTCATGAAGAGAGATTTATAAACCCACATTCATGGTATTTTTATTCACAACTGCCAACATGTTGAAGAAACCCAAGCATCCTTTGGCAGATGTAAATGCAAAAGGTGGTCTACTACATAAAATGGAGCATTATTTGTCTTAGAAAGGAAAGAAATTTTACCACATAATACAACATGGATGAACACTGAGGACATTATGTTAAATTTCCTTGAAAACCATGGACTGCCAAAAGCATACTTCAAATGTATTAAAAGAAAGCGCTCCACTCAATAGTACCTACCTGTACATTTATACAACATGCCTGTCATGGTTCCAGCTGCTACTGTGTTGAGGTCATCTTCTGCACCTCGTGTTTTCTCGATGATAACACCAAATGCACTATAGAGCAAAGCTAAAGGGGAAATGGAAGTGTTCAGTGATAAAAAAGCAAATATGATATATATAAATTGGTTTTTTATCATAGTTCCCAGCTTTTAACTCCCATAGCCCTTGCTATTTCCAAAGTGACTAAAACATAAGGATATCACTTGTTAAAGAATTTGTCCTTTTATCCTTTGCTCTTGAAGCTACTTCAGAACCTCTGGAGAGCAATAAACGTGAAAAACAGTCTTTTGTTATAATGTTGGGCTGCTTCAGGCCTCAGGAAATAGAATCTCTCCCAGAACTCCTTCTGACTTTCACCTAATCCTTCCCCCTCAAAGGTAGGCCATAGAAACTAAAAGTATAATCTTCCTTTACTTTTCAGTCTTAGAGCTGCTCATAAAGAAATTTTTTGATTTGCTTTGCCTGACTATAGGTCATAACACCCCCTTTTCAGAAGAGGTCCTGCCCCACACTCAGGAAGAATGAATGCTACACAGAAAGGCCAAGAATCTGAACAGATAAGCCTTGCTGGGTTTCTCTATATAGTCTGTTAGTATTAGATCACTTCTTTTGTCCATCCACATTTCTATGTAGCTGATCATGCCTCCATCATGCCTATCCAGTGAAGTCTGCAATAGAGCCCCAAGAAGATGGGGTATGGGGCGCTTACAGTTTGCCTAGGACTGAGGGGTTTCCTGGAATATAAGCCTTGAAGTGCCAAATCTTAAGTCCCGGCAGATAAAGACAGCTGATTAATCTAGGTGTGTAAATAATTAAGGAACAGAGGGTAACTATGTAGGGTAGAAGGAATCCATGCAGGAGCCTATGGAAGCAGCCATCTATTAGGATCCAAAATATGACACTAGCTTTATGGTATGAAAATGTACTGCTTCTACTGTGTCACAATATTAACTTTTTCTATCTTTTCAATAAGTTGCCTACATTTTCTCTTGCTTCATCTGCCACAATTTAAATTGAGATTTCCAAACTTTCAATGAAGTTCAAAAATTATAAAAGTTTTAAAGAGGGCATACGTGCCACAAGAGGTCTATTTATAAGCCATCAATAAAAGAATCAATCATTCATAGACAATATGATAGGAAAGCATGTGGTTCTGACTAAGCACTACTAAATCACCCCTTTCCTAGAACTGCAAATGTTTTCGTTATCTACAAAGGACCTACTGCAACTCTGGCAATTAAGTCCTCTACATCTACTCAGGTAAACAGACTCCTGAATAAATAATAGAAAAACAGCAGGAGGACTGGATTAATCTATCACGTCTCACTAAAGGACCTTGAACCTTGCCTAACAAAAAAAGCTCTTTGCTTTGTATCTAAAGTATTTAGTTAAAACATGACTTTATTTTGGGTCCTGCTTGGACAGGAGAGTGTGCCATGTTTAAAAGGATTTAAAACATTTAAAAATAGTATTAGTACCTGAGATTATTTCATTATGCAGTTCATGGTCTTGCCCTAAGTAATAACAACATTACTTCACTAGGAATAATTTCATATCCTAGGACAAGAATTTTGGTTGATCAAATTGTTCATAATAGGTTTGCATATTTTTTGTGTTAACAATTAATTATCAAATGAGATCTCTACTTACCCAGAGAACCTAGAGTATTAGCCCAAAGTGCCCCTTGCCTCGTCACCATATTCAAAATCCTACCAGGGCAAAAAGAGAAAGATTTTGTTATTTAGGATCATTATTTAATTCTAGTAATCTTTAAAAACCCATAATAGTAGCCATTTGAAATGCCTGGACCCAAGCCCCAGGTTTTCTTATTTTTAAGATATAACTCAATATCTCCTTTGAATTTCAGTAAGCATGGCTTTTACTCCATGTGGATATAGGTTAGATTAAAATTAAGACTTTAGGCAACAACTGAAGGAAATTCTTATTGATGTTATAAAATCCTATACTTGGATCTAAAAGAAAAAAAAGATATTAAAGATGATCAAAGTAAAGAATATGAAAGTACAGAATATAAAGAATTAAAGAGAAGGACTTAGTCATTTAAACTAGAATACATGGAGAAAGCATTGTGTGTCTGCTCCCCGACTAGAACTAAGCAGTCAAAGTGAATGCTTAGCACACTCTCAAGGAAGCACAGTTCTGCCTTGTATCAGTGCCAGACACCACCAGAACAGCGATGGAGGCAACCGGATAAAGAAGACAAGACATTTCTCTTCCAGCAGTGTAACACCATCACAGGAATGGTTCTGTCCGGACAGCTGACTACTGCTGGGAATTATGCAAGTACAGTAACAAAGAGTAAAAGAATTCATTCAATTTAATTTATTAAAGAACTCATTTTAATTAATGCTGTATGGGAAGAAAAATTTGTATCACCTCTAAAAGGTTATTTTTCAAAAAAAAGTAGTAATGTTTACAAAATGAAATACATTGCTTTAAATTATATTACACATTTACTAATATATTTTAAGTTTAGCACTTTTTTTCATTCATAACATAATTTTAATAACTATTACTAAGCAAAAAGCAGGTTATCTCTTCTAGCCAACATTCTACTTCCAAGTTTATATTTTAATATGATGTTAGGGACTTATCTGAAAATAAGAGGGGAAGGAGGAGCTGGAACACAGCTGGCCACAGCTGAAAGTTGTTAAAGGATGGTTTATGGTTCATGGATATTCATTACAGTATGTATTTTGTCCACTGTTGTGTATATATATGTTCAAAATTCCCCATGATACAAAAAGTAAAAAAAAAAATTACTGAAGCAAGGAACAAATAATAAAAATATTGAAGGATTTGGGCTGATAAAGCAAGGGCACTAATCCACATGGGAACAGGAATATAAAAAACTTGACAAGTCTTCAAGTTTCCTAAGGTCTAATTTTAGCACACTTGCTGCCACCTGCTGGCTGGACACTACATAAGGAAGCTAGAGGTTACGGGACCCTAAACAAAACCGCGACCCATGGAAGAACACATACTTGCAATTGCAGTTATATGACCTATACAAACATGCAAAACTGATCAACATATTGCTGAGGGAATATCAGGGGACTAGCCAAGTTTATTTCTTAAGCAAGGTGAAGATTATATCCACTTTCCAACCCTTTTAATTGTATTTTTCTCTCTGCCAACTTCAAGTTCCTGAGAAGCTCCTGTCTTATCCTGTTGGAACAACCTGTCAGTTCTAAGAATTTAAAATTTCTGTGCCTATTTCAGAAACAGAGAGTAAGAAGTTCAAGTTAAATGACAACAGTTTTAGCTGTCGCTCTTATGTGCTGCTTTCATCATTACCATGTTCTATGATCCCAGAACAATCCACAGTTCATATTAGTAATTCAACATTTTGGAAAGTATATCATACAGGCTTGGAGAATGGAACAGGTGTAGCTAAAAAATTATGTTAGGGTAGTACTAGGTAAGTGAGGGACATTGATTCAGTAATCTGATTCCCTCTTCTCCTTGAGTAAGATAAAAAAAAAAACATAAAAAAATATGTTAAGACCTCAAGGTTATACCCACCAAACCAACAAAGCAGTGGTTAACATTCAAACATCATCAAATCAAAAGATTACATGAGACTTACTGTACATTTCTTGGTTTGGACCAGGCCATGTTCTGAGTTTCCTTCAATCCTAGCCGAAGACCATTCACTGCCCCAAATGCAGCCCCTAGTAAATCATAACAATTCATCCAAATAATATAGCTTTAGAGCACAACAAACAAAACTGCTCTTCTGATTCTTTTTCATGTTTTGTTTTGTTTTTTTTTGAGACAGAGTCTCAAGCTGTTCCCCTGGGTAGAGTGCCGTGGCATTACAGCTCACAGCAATCTCCAACTCCTGGGCTCAAGCGAGTCTCCTGCCTCCGCCTCCCAAG
>NW_003852612.1:2296982-2298197 GCF_000181295.1 Otolemur garnettii | reverse complement strand
GACTTATAAATTGATCTGGATGACTACTGAAGTGTCCTCTATGAGCTGGCAAAATCTTCAGAGTGACTGTTGGAGGAAGGAGCCTTTCATGTGCTTCCAGTTATTATATAGTGCCAGACCACCTCGTGCTACCCCTCGGAGACCACCTGTACATTTATACAACATGTCTGTCATGGTTCCAGCTGCTACCGTGTTGAGGTCATCTTCTGCACCTCGTGTTTTCTCGATGATAACACCAAATGCACTATAGAG
Organism: Otolemur garnettii; assembly: GCF_000181295.1. Lineage (NCBI taxonomy): Eukaryota > Metazoa > Chordata > Mammalia > Primates > Galagidae > Otolemur > Otolemur garnettii. The sequence goes on along the minus strand of NW_003852612.1, from coordinate 2,297,945 downwards.
CAAGCCAGAGAACCTAGAGTATTAGCCCAAAGTGCCCCTTGCCTCGTCACCATATTCAAAATCTGTACATTTCTTGGTTTGGACCAGGCCATGTTCTGAGTTTCCTTCAATCCTAGCCGAAGACCATTCACTGCCCCAAATGCAGCCCCTGTCATGCAACATCCTCCAATGGTAAAGAAGGCCAGTTCAAATCTGCCCCGGGTTTTATTAGCTCCAGTTGGTAAAATAAACTCATCTGTGTCCTACAGGGGTAATAACAAAAGTGAGGCTAAGAGCCCCTCAAGACACTCTGTGTGTATTTAATTTTTTGAAGCGGTCTTTTACAGTAAGGAAAATGTTAAATTAATTTAAACTCTAAAACTCCTGCAAGAAGAGGAACACCTATATCAAACACAGATTTACTTCTTCAAAGATTCTCCTTCAGAACTTTTCTTCCTTCATAATGTAAATCTGATTGCATGTAATGTTTAAATCTGAAGCAACAGTGCAAGACAGTTTAGAAAGGCAGTTCTAGAGAGGTATACTGAAAGCTGTGAAAGGAAATTTTCATTCTGTAGCAACTACTAAGTATCATTTTACTATATGTAAAACCAAATGATCATGAAAAATAAGCAAAAACAAAGCATAACAGTTTGGATTAGTTATGCAAATTATCCTCTTCATAATCCTTAACTGTCTGAGGGGAAGATATTCCTCTGATAATCTTACAAAGCTATAGACCCTCTTTCTAGTAAATGCATACACAAAATTTGGCATTAACCCCTCCTAGAATGTCATCTAAAAATCTTAGTTTGGGAAATGGTATTCTAAGAACAAAATATGATGATTTTTGAATAGCCAATACATCTTTTTGAAAAATTCATTTTTGCTAATTTTTCCATGGAAAAATAGTACAGATCTCTAAAGGACAGTGCCCCACAGGCACTGTCCAATCTGCAGCCCAAGGGCCAAATGTGGATTTTG
>NW_003852612.1:2295048-2296307 GCF_000181295.1 Otolemur garnettii | reverse complement strand
ATTTTTGACTTTTAAGTCAACAACTTGGTTTTAAATTGTGGTTCTTGATTGAGGTTTTAAGAAATGCTCTGATGGGTGGAGGGAGGGTAATTGGTGCATCTTACAAGCGTACACGTGAAACTTACTAAATGTAGAATATAAATGTCTTAACACAATAATTAAGAAAATGCCATGAAGGCTATGTTAACCAGTCTGATGAAAATATTTCAAATTGTATATAAAACCAGCACATTGAACCCCATGACTGCATTAATGTATACAGCAATGATTTAATTAAAAAAAAAGAAAAAAAAAGAAATGCTCTATTTGATCAGATAAGGCAAGTAATTATCCTTTAATTCAGAAATGGATTAGTAATCAAGAATAAGACATTTAGAAAAAATAGCTGTGATGAACACTATTAAACTAGCAAGAGCTCTTGTCAGCACCAACTCACTTTTTAACAAGAAACCATCATAATAAAAATACTACCTACAAGAGTTTCAAGCAAATGTCTATCAATTCACAAAGTCAGTATCAAAGTATGTTAATATTGTATAAAAAATACATATGTTGAAAAGGTCTCATTAAACTTGTACTGCTGACACTCTCTAAAACAGTGGTTCTCAACGTTCCTAATGCTGCAGCCCTTTAATACAGTTCCTGTGCGTTGTGACTCACAGGTTGAGAACTGATGCTCTAAAACATGAGTGTCACTAAAATATCCTAAGCACCAGTGTTTGCTAACACAGAATAGAAATGAATCCAAAAATGGGCATTAGTGTACTTACAGAAAAGGCGGCTGAGATTATGTGAAGTTTTTATAATCATAAGCGGATGACACTATGGATATTAGAAATATTTAACCTCTCCTTGTTTTTATACTAGATGTTTATCTGGGCTAACAATAATAAGATTTATTACTTAATTCTTTTTTTTTTTTTTGAGACAGTTTCACTGTCACCCTCTTTAGAGTGTCATGGCATCATAGCTTGCAGCAACCTCAAACTCTTAGGCTTAAGTAATTCTTCTGACTTAGCCTCTTAAGTACCTGGGACCACAGGAACCCGTCACAATTGGCCAGGCTATTTTTAGACAGGGTCTCACTCTGGCTCAGGCTGATCTAAAACCTGTGAGTTCAGGCAATCCACCCGCCTGGGCCTCCCAGAGTGTTAGGATTATAGGTGTGAGCCACCGAATTCAGCCAATTACTTAACATAATTCTTAAAAACATTTCATTACGCTCAGTGCCTTGGGCGCCAGCCACATACACTGGAGCT
>NW_003852612.1:2280993-2293541 GCF_000181295.1 Otolemur garnettii | reverse complement strand
GGTTATTGGACATCTGTATATCTTCATGGAGATATTTTCATGGAGATGTCATCCAAACTCTTTGTCCATTTAATTATTAGGTTGTCTTTAATATTTGAAGAGTTTTTAAAAAATTAAATATAAAAGATTTAAGTCCCATATCAGATATATGATTTGCAAATATTTTCTCCTGAACTGTGAGTTATCTTTTTCCTTTCTTGTTGTTGGTGTCTGAAGCACAAAATTTTAAAATTTTGATTGAATTCATTAACTTTCCCTTTCATCACTTGTGGTTTTGGCAACACATTTAAGAAATCACTATCAATAAAAACTTGGAGAACAGAAAAAAAATTATTTTCTAATCAAGGTCAGAACTATTTGCAAAAATGATTTCTTCTAAGAATTTTAGTTTTAGCTTGCACATTTAAGTCTTTAATCTGACATCTGCATACAGTGTGATGTCATGGTCCAAATTCATTCTTTGGAGTATGAATTCTATTTGTCCTACCATCATTTGTTGAAAAGACTATTTTCCCCCCACTTAATTCTCTTGGCACCCTTGCTGAAAACAAATGCAATGTAAATAATGTAAAGGTTTTTTTTCTGGACTCTAAATTTATTTTGATTCACAGATTTATTCTTATGTTACTATCACAGTGTCTTATTATAGATTTGTAGTAAGTTTTAAAATTGGGAAGTATAAGTCCTTCTTTTTCAAGACAGATGGCTATTCTATGTCCCTTGAATTTCCATATGAATTTTAGGATCAGCTTGTCAATTTCTGCAGAAAGGCCAGCTGGGATTTAGATAGACACTGTTTAATCTGTTGGTTGATTTGAGGAATAATGTCATTTTAACAATATTAAATTTTCCAAGATCACAGAATATCTTTTTATTTGTTTAGGCCTTTAATTTGTAGTCTTCAGAATGTTAAGTTTTACATCTCAGTTAAATTTATTTCTAAGTATTTTATTCTTTTTGACATCTTCAGTAACGAAATTATTTTTAGAATTCACTTTTGGAATGTTCATTTCTACTGTATTAAAATATAATTGATTTATGTATATTGATCTTATATTTCGCAACTTTATTAACTTACTTACTAGTGAGTTTAAACTATTATTAGTTCTGATAGTTTTTTTGTAGTTTCCTTACAATTTTCTATAGATAAGAACGTGTCATTTGCAAATGGACAGTTTAACTTCTTCCATTATAATCTGGATGCCAGTTCATTCTCTTACCTAATTCCCCTAGTTAGATAAGGTTGTTCTATTCCTAATCTAGGGGAAAACACTCAGTCTTTCATCATTAAGTATAAAGTTAGCTTTGGATATTCCGTAAAGTTCATTTATCAAGTTGAAGAAATCCTTTCTACTGCTAGTTTGAGTGCTTTTTTGAATCATAAAGGGGATGGTAGATTTTGCAAAATATTTTTTGTGAAACTACTGCTGAGATAACTATATGGTTTTTGTCCTGTATTCTTTCCTTTAATACTTTAGAAATTGATACGGCATAATACATTATTTTTCTGGACTTTCTAAATCAACTTGCTTTCCTGAGCTATCCAAGATATCTGGGATTCAAAGAGATACTACTTTTTTTTTCTCTGAGAAAGTGTCTTACTCTGTTACCCCACGCTAGAGTGCCATAGCACCAGCCTAACTCATAGCGACCTCAAACTCCTGGGTTCAAGTTCTCCTCCTCCTCCTCAGCCTCTTGAGTAGCTGGAACTACAGACATCTGCCACAACGCCTGGTTAATTTTTCTATATTTAGTAGAGACAGGGTCTTCTTCCTGCTCAGGCTGTTCTCTAACTTCTGAGCTCAAAAGACCCTCCTGCCTTGCTTTCCAGGTGCTAAGATTATAGGAGTGAGCCACTTCACCTGGCCAAGATACTTTGAGGTTTAGTCCACTAACCTTACATTGCAAACTGAGCTTTAAAACCAAACTGTGTAACTATTTACCCCAATAGTTTATTAGGGTACTTTTATATTAATTCCTTGTTAAAAAAAAACAAACCACCAAAACCTTTGAAGGGAGGTAACTGAGAGAGATATAAGTCCCTAGGGTTTGTGAAGGAAAAAAGGGTGAATGGAGACCAGAGACTTAGTGCCTCCAGAAATATGTCACAGTTCATCAGCATAACTACTTGGTTTTTTAAAAAAAATGGTAAGATAAAGGACCAAACCAGGAAAATCTTAATCTTACCTGCACGAGATATCGTGGATCCACATTTAAATAAGGAGACAGAGGGTTCATACCAGTTACTAGAGAGAAAACAAAATGTCATATTGCAAAATTCTTTATTTCATTTAGAGTTAATTCAGTTCTCAACTATCACAAGTTTTGCGATTTTCATAGGCTCACTGAATGTGAAAAATTGTCCTGTTTTATACACCCTATCTATTGGTTTGGGGGTTGACTCATCCTCACACTGGTGGCTCAGGCTCTAATACCAATAAGATATGGCAATAACACTGATCAAATTATCAAACTAGTAGGAAGCATAGCCCAGGCCAAGCATAAAGCTAATTTCTTTCTCTTTGCTATAGGAATGCTTGACAACTCCGCAAATTATAAAATAAGACTGACAAGAGATTAATCAATTCTATGGGAAAGAGTAGTTGGGTTTGGTTTCTGTGTTATGTGTTAGGTATAAATATTTTAAGACAGTTCCTTCAGATGTTACTGCTAACAATTAATTTCCCATTAAGGGTTGAGAATTCTTGGGTCACTACCACAGGAGTGAGGATTAGTGCAAAAAAAAAAAAAAAAAATTGCAAACTTTCAGAAGGCCAAAACTGAATTCCACTATCTTGCCAAACAGAAAAACCTATCAAGGAAAATCATCTTTCTCAAATTTTAATCTTTTGATCCTTCTGTATCTCCATTGCTTGTTCACAAATCTAAATATTACCCCAACTCTGATCTTTTCATCACCTGAAAGTCCTATTAATTCCATTTCCTATATATATTTTAAATTGTGTTATTTATTGCCATCTCTACTGCTACTATCTTACCACCAAATAATCACTGCACCAGGGAAAGGCGGCCCACACCTATAATCCCAGTGCTTTGGGAAGCTGAGGTGGGAGGACTGCTTGAGGTTAGGAGTTTGAGACCAGCTTGAACAACATGGTGAGATACTGTTTCTATAAAAAAATAGAAAAATTAGCCAGACATGGCGGTGCACAGAGGCTGAGGGAGGAGGATCACCTGAGCCCAGGAATTTGAGATTGCAGTGGGCTATAACATGACCAGGAAACAGCAAGACCACGTTTCAAAAAATAAAAATAAAAATCTGACAGCAACAAACTCCTATCTAACTCCTTGCTTCCTCTCACTCCTTCAATTAACATTCTACATAGCAACTAAAGTCTTTATTTTTTTGACACAGACTCTCACTATGTCGCTCTTATTAGAGTGCCACAGTGTCACAGCTCACAGCAACGTCAAATTCTTGGGCTTAAGCAATTCTCTTGCCTCAGCCTCCTAAGTAGCTGGGACTACAGGCACCCGCAACAATGCCCGGCTATTTTTGTTGTTGTTGTTGTTATTGTTGTCATTGTTTAACAGGCCCTGCCCAGATTGGAACCCACCAGCCTGGGTGTATGTGGCCAGTACCCTAACCACTGAGCTACAGGCGCTGAGCTATTTTTTTTTTTCTTTCTCTCTTTCTTTTTTTAAAGAGACTAGCTCTTGGTATGTTGCTCAGGCTGACCTTGAATTCCTAGGGTCAGATGATCCTCTTGCCTCACTCAGTCACCTGACTTGGTGGGTTTATAGGTACACACTTCTGTGCCTGACTATATTTTCTTCAGAAAAGGAAATCAGCCCTAATGACTTCCCTCTGCACTTGTAATCAAATCTAAATTTACCATGGCTTATAAAACCATACATTTTCTGCCATTCTCAGCCTCTCTGAAATCATGACCTTCTATCACTACAATTCTCTTATAATTCAGCAGACACATCCACCTAACAGCTGTTCCTCAAACATGCCAAGTTTGTTTCAGGACATTTGTATTAGCCATTCTCCTGGACACTTGTCTCCCACGCCTTTATATCATATTTGGGTCACACCTCAAATATCAGTTCTACTAAGTTGTTTTCCCTGGCCCATTCTATAATGGCCTCCTGCTCTTATCACCACTTTATGATTCTGTTTTATTTCCTTTACAGCATTTATCACTAACTGTGACGGTTTTCTTTTGACAGGCCCACTTCAGTAGTAAGGGAACTCCAAGCTCCACTGACAGGAAGAATCACCTTGGTTGGCACCTGTGGCTCAGTGGGTAGGGTGCCAGCCCCATATACCAAGGGTGCCAGGTTCGAACCCGGCCCCAACCAAAATGCAACAACAACAAAAAGGAAATAGCTAGGCGTTGTGGTGGGCGCCTATAGTCCCAGCTACTCAGGAGGCTGAGGCAAGAAAATCGCTTAGCCCAGGAGTTGGAGGTTGCTGTGAGCTATGACGCCATGACACTCTACCAAGGGCGATAAAGTGAGACTGTCTAAAAAAAAGAAAGAAAGAAAGAAAGATAGATCACCTTATAAGAAAAAAAAATTTTTTTGAGACAGAGACTCAAGCTATCACCCTGGGTAGAGTGCCATGGTGTCACAGCTCACCACTACCACAAACTCTTGGGCTCCAGCGATTCTCTTGCCTCAGCCTCCCAAGTAGCTGGGACTATAGGCACCGGACACAATGCCTGGGCTATTGTTTATGTTGCAGTTGTCACTGTTGGTTAGCTGGCTCAGGCCGGGTTTGAACTCGCCAGGCTTGGTGCATGTGGTCAACGCTGTAACCACTGTGCTACAGGCGCTGAGCCTTAAGAAAAATATTAAACCACTTACTTCTTGCATCTAGGAAAGTAGCTGGCACATTGTTAGAGCTCAATGAATGGTATTCATCCTCTGGTCTTTCACAATTTACCTTACAATCTTAATCAAATTAATGTAACAATACTTTGTTACTTTAAGATAGTAGTGCTCTTTGTGCTCTGATACTCAAGAGATTCTAAGAGTAGTACAAAGTATAAAACTGTGTTGTAGGCTTGGGCGCCAGGGCTCAGTGATTAGGGCTCTAGCCACATGCTCTGGGGCTGGTGGGTTTGAATCAGGCCCTGGTCTGGTAAACAACAACAAAAAATTGGCTGGGTGTCATGGCGTCTATACAGTCCCAGCTACCCAGGAGGCTGACTCAAGAGAATCGCTTGCGATCAACAGTTTGAGGTTGCTGTGAACTATTATGCCATGGCTCTGTCTTAAATAAAGAAAACAAAAAAGCTTGGCACTGGTAGCAGTGGTTACGGTGCTGGCCACATGCACTGAGGGTGGCGGGTTTGAACCCGGCCTGGGCCAGCTAAACAACAATGACAACTGCAACAAAAAAACAGAACAAAACTGTGTTCTACAGACTCAGTTTTGATGCTGGTGACATTAGGGACATGACAGTGTTTTTTTAGGTTGTTGAGGGTAAAAGGCCTAGAGAGATATACAGTGATTCCCCCCAAAGAAAATACTTTCGCGGACACCTGGTCCCCTGCCAGCTGCTGCCTAATTAATTACTTTTAGGTCCAAGTTTTTTGTTGTTGTTGTTTAGCAGGCCCGGCAGGGTTTGAACCCCTACCCCCCCATCCCACCCCCGAGCATGTGGCCAGCGCCCTAACCACTGAGCAACAGGTGCCCTTCACGTTTTATTAATACAGTTGAATACTCACAGTTGTAAAATCCCAAAGACCTGCAACACATACGGACTGAAGTGAGGCAAAGGCAGGATACACATGCCTATGCATCCTTGATTTTGTACACATTTCCTTTCATTTAATTCTTACCTGGCTTCATTCTTCATGTCTATAAATCACCTTTAAGGTTAAGATCACTTCCCAGCTCCTCCAAATGGTTTCCCAGCTTTATATTCATATTTATTTCTCACCTACGTACATTACACTTTGCCCTGACGGCTACTTTGGGATTTAGGATATGTCTCTGTTAAGCACGGGCTTGCTATCTGTAATACATTTAATTTCAGAGGGAGGCTCTACTCTTAACCCGAGAACCAAGCACATGGCCAAAACACAGGGATGAGTGTGATGAAAAGAAATGGCATAAGACTTAGATATTAACCTAAGAAAATATGCATAATCTCCCGACTCCAGGTCAATCACAGGCATCTATGTCCCCCAAAACTCGTTCCATCTTGAAAAAGCCGCCGCGCGGACAGAAGCCTTACCATCGGTACAGAAGCTGTGACCTCCAGCAAGATTTTAAAAAGGAGGGGGGACACCGCATGTTCGGTCAGACGTGTGAACCAGTCAGAAATGTTCGTAAGCTAGGCCTCATACTTACATGGGACGCCAGCCAAATCCGCGTGCGAGTAACCTGCTCCGCCAGCTCCAAAAAACCCAGCCAAACCTCCTGTAGTTTTGTTGCCGCTGCCCCCGCCGCCTTCCATGATGTCGTAGCAAACTGTCTGCTTCCCGCCGCTGCCTCAGGCCGAGGTCGTGGATTTGGCCGTTGCTTCTCAGTACCAGCGGGGGACCCGCGTTACCACCGCCTCCTTCACACGCTGACCTTCCGGGCGCCGGTACCCGCTGAGCATCACACTTCCGCTTTGCGGCAGAGTACGCCCCGGAAGCCGGAAGTGCCTCACGGCAGCTTTCCGGTGGTGGGAAAGTGAACGAAGTCCGAATCAAAGCGCCGCGTCCTGATGCAGGTGGGGTGCCTGTGGAAGAGGGAAGGCAGGCGACTGCATAGGGCCTGACTCGGGAGGCCAGCGGATCGGCACCTGCAGAAGCAGGCAGCGGCAGAGAGGGAATGGTGCGGGGAGGCGCTGAGAAGGCGGCGCAGTCAGTCCCTCTCAGGGTTAGTGAATGAGGCTCTCCGTCCGGGCCGGCCCGGGGACTGTGCGCTGCGGGTCCCAGCATGAGTGCGGGCCCCGGCTGTGAGCCCTGCACCAAGCGACCCCGCTGGTGCGTTGCTGCAACTTCTCCGCCTGCTGCTTCCGACGCCCGGAGCTTTCCCGGCAGGCAGAGGCGCGTCCTCGACCCCAAGGACGCTCACGTGCAGTTAAGGGTCCCACCGTCCTCGCCAGGCTGCGTCCCGGGGCGGGCGGGACCGCACAGAGGCCGCGTCACCTCGCTTGGTACGTGGGGAAATACAAATCTTTGTCCTTCGCCTCGGCCAGTACCTCCTCCTGGCGCAGGGGTGCAAGTTACTCCTTTCCGTTTTTGTATACACCACCATAAAGTCCCCTTGTTTACCCATCAAGGCCACTTGTGGGGGAATGGAGTCACATTTTTCGTCGTACAATGGGTGGTGTGAAAAACTCCGATGAGCAGTCACAGGGTGGAAAATGACAGGGGACTCCACCTGTTTGCTTTCCTCAGGTTTGATGGAGAAATTGCCGTAGTCGTGAAGGAGGTCTATTTGTGTATGTGAAGTAGTAGGGTGCTTCATCCTGTAGATGGAAAGTTGTTGCAACTTCACTTGTTCGGATTCTGGGTCCCATTGTACTTGTCCTTGGCATACAGTGTTAAAGAAGAGAAAATTGGTCTCCACTTTCATATTCTAACATCTATGGAAAGATAGCCAATAGCAGAAGTCAATATAATAAAGGGTAATGGATGTTCTGATAGGTGAGGGAGGGCAGTATGTTCTCATAGGAGACAGGTGTACCTAACCACATGTATGGAATCAAAAGTAGTCCTCCAGAAGATGAGATGCTTATTCTGAGGACTGAAGAATGAGTAGGAGTTAGGTTAAGAGGAAGAAAGGGAGTGTTTCAGGAGTGCAGATGATGCCTACAGTGAACAAGGACAGTAGTAAGAGATAAGGATGCAGATGAGTAGAAAAAAAAATCTGATCAAATTGGATATTTAGGCAGTGCTAAGGATTTTTAACTTCCTCAGTGAGGGGAATGAGAAGAAAGTTTTTAGCAGGGGAGCGACTCAATTAGATTTTTTTCTTTTTTTTGAGACAGAGTCCCACATTTTTGCCCCTCAGTAGAGTGCTCTGGCCTCATAGCTTACAGCAACCTCAAACTCTTGGACTCAAGCGATTCTCTTGCCTCAGCCTCCCAGTAGCTGGTACTACAGGCGCCTGCCACAACACCTATGTTTAGAGATGAGGTCTCATTCTGGCTCAGGCTGGTATAGAACCTGTGAGCTCAGGCAATCCACTCGCCTCGGCCTCCCAGAGTGCTAGGATTACAGGCATGAGCCACAGATTTTTTCTGTTTTTGAGAAGTCCCTCTGCCTGATGTGTGGAAAATAGAGAATAGATTGAAAGGGAGCACAAGTGGAGGTCCACTACTGGTGGAGTTAGTCTAGATGGGAGAGAATCATGGCTGCATCTTAGGTGTGGGCAGTAAGAAAGGAGAGAAGTGGATAAATTCAGGAAACTTGGGTTTGTACCTCAGAGGGAAAATGTCTGCTGGAGAGATAGATAAGGGGGTTTTGGCAAAAACATTATGAGTGTAGATTAGAATGTGTAAGCATGTCAGGAAAGTAAAGGTAACCCAGGGCAGTATCTTTGGGAACACCATTTAAGGGTAGACTGAAGGGAAGTAGCCATAGAAATAAAAGGAAAGCCAGGTGTGTGTGTCATTTACAGAAAAAAGGCATTTTAAAAAGGTTGCAGTAGTCAACAGTGTAAGGCTGGACAGAGATCAGTTGATCCTCTAGTGCAGTGGTTCTCAACCTTCCTAATGTTGCAACCCTTTAATACAGTTCCTGTGGGTCATGACCCACAGGTTGAGAACTGCTGCTCTAGTGAATGGTGTGCATTTAGATGTCTTAGGACTTAGAGGAAGTGGAGAGGAGACTTACACTAAGTCTTGAAGGATGAGCAGGATTTGCTCTATAAATAAAGAGGAGAAAGAATTATACTGGCAGAAAGAATAGCACATGCAAGATGTTCATAGAGACAGAGCACAGGCTGACAGTGTTAAATGAGGCTGGATGGTAGGCAGGAATTCATGGACTCTTCATGTCTTCATGAACAAACTCAAGTACCATTCAAGGATTTGAAGTTTATTCTGTGGTTAATGGGGAGGGTTGGACACTAAAAAGCTTTTTAGCAAGGCAGGGGATACCATGTGGTTAGTATTTTAGAAAATATGGCTTAAGCAGTGGCTTTTGGACTTTTCTGACTACAACCAATAGTATAAATTTTGTCCTGTACACACAGCATGAAATAAGTGTAACCTGCTATATATAACTGAAACAAATGTTTCATGAAATAATACTTACCCTTGCTGTGTATGATGAATTCTTAAGTTGTATTATTCATTGAAAAAAATGTTAGTCATTTGTAGCTCATACAACACTGGAATAGTAAAAGTCAAGAGTGTAATAAACAGGAAGACCAGTTGCAGGAAACAATAGTTGTCTGAGTAAGTGATGTATTTAAGGGCTGTACAAAAGAAATGTATTTAAAATTTGGAATGTTGATTTCAGGGAGCTTGGTATGGGGAAATATAACTGAAGGTGAACTTCAGATACTATATTTGACTTCTGTGACTGGGTAATGTGGTTCTAGTAACTTTGCATGTAATGCGGAGGAGTTCAGTTGCCTGTGGAGGTGAGGGCAGTCTGTCTTCACTGATTGTATCTTACGTTTTCTGCAGAAGAGGAACCAAATTAAAATTTGGGCTGTATTTCACATGTATAAATGTTTTCTGTATGCCTGGTACAGGATACCAGTTAGGATGTTTGAAGTGTAAATTTGTGTCAAAAAACCATTGTTTTAAATTTTGGACTTCTTTTATAAGCTTGGTGTTAAAAATGTTTAGGTATAGTTACCCTTGGAATAAGTAGATGAGGTAAGGAAATGGATATTATTCAGTATCTTTAAGTTTTATGTTATCTTCCTGATAACACATTTCTTATATTGACTGAAATAGGCAAATCTGTGTGTTGGCAGAACTTAGCATGCTATTCACACTCTAGTGAGGAAAGGCTCAGCCAGCTGTGTTCTTATGGGAGATGTTTGTGGAAGTTAGGCGTTCCTTTGAACTGCAGGTGAATTTTAGTGCACTTTGGGCCTTTGACATTTGTCTAGAACTCTTAATTGAATGACAGTGAAATACACTGGTTACTCAGTAATGTTGCTAATGATTCTAAGTGTAAATGATGTGAAGTCAGGATAAAGTTGGAGTACTACTGATTTTGGTGAAATAGAGATTGGGTGAAAGTGTTGGCAGAGAATACATTTGTTGAATATCCGCTATTGAGGCTAGACACATAGCGGATATTCAGCAAATATTTTCTCTCATTTTTGTATTGTCATTGATTCACATAACCTTTGGAAGTAGGTGTTGTTAACCCCATTTTCTAGATGAGGAACTTGAGGCTCAATGAAGTGAAGTAACTTAACAAAGATGATGCTAGTAAGTGAGTGAGCAAAGACTTCAATCCAGGATTACTTGACTCTGTCAGGGGTGTCTGTGCAAATTATGTAAAGACTTTTTTTCTTATCTGTGATGGTGAGTATCACAAAAATTATGCCTGGACCTTTTGTTTTTGCTCATTGGCTTTTGTTAGTGTTTGTTTACATATTTAATGTGTGACCCAAGATTGCTCTTCTTCCAGGTAGCCCAGAGAAGCCACAAGGTTGGATACCCCTGTGAGATCTTGTATCTTTTTTTGTCATTTCTTACTGCTTCTCTTTTTGTGCTGAATTTTTTAGTTAAAAGAAGGAAATTCCCAGGAAACCTGGGAAGCATCTTTTTATTCTTACTTCAGGCGTAAGAGAGGCAAAGCTCTGAAGCAGACCTGTGATGTGTTGGAAAAGAAGCCTTTGGAAGCTAGAAGTAATGTATTGAAAGAGTAATAAGCAGTCTTTTCTCTGGGACCCTCAGAAGGACTGAGGAATGCTTTATTAGCTGGAAATACTTGGTTTCTCATCTCTTGCTTTTCCTTTTTTCCTTTTTCAGGCTTTAGAAATCATAATCAGAATTCTGAAGCTGGAGAGAGAACACATTCTTGGTGTCAGGGCTGTAAGCGAGTGCCCTCTTCTTCAGTTTCACTGGGGCACTGCTCGTTTTTCATGATGTATGCAGTCTTTAGGTTCTGTAGACTTGATTAGTGCAGTACAGTGCTTCATGTGTATTGCAGAAACCTGGTCATTGCATCCTTACATTTAATTCTTATGCTTATGAAATTTTGGACATACTTCTGGATTTGTGACTTGAGGATTTTTCTGAAATATTCTTGCTGTGTTTGATATAGAGAAATTAAATAGAGAAGATGGGATTATAGAAAAGGTCTCAGAATCAAATGATTCATTGTCTTATTCTTTTCAGACTGAAGCCAGTTTTTTCCTCTGAATCCTGATTTGATGAAGAAATACTAAGTAAAATTACTAAAATAATGTTTAGCAAGAAATACCAACTAGATATAATTACTTTTTTGTGAAAGAAATTATTTAGAAAAATACTAATCAAAGATGTTTACTAATTGGATCATTACTGTTTTATGGAAGGTAAAAGTTACCTGGCAAGCTGGACTTGGTGGCATGTGCCTCTAGTCCTCCAAGCTCCTCAGGAGGCTGAGGCAGGGGATTGCCAGATCCCTGGAGTTTGAGACTGCAGTGAGCTGTGATTGCACCACTGTACTCTAGCCAGAGTGAGACTCTTGTCTCTTTAAAAAAAACAACAAAACACATGGCAATTGAATATAATATATTTCTGGTATAAAATTGTCCCCATATCTGAAATGTATTTCAATTGTGTCATTATCTTAGTGATAAACTGTGGATTTTCATGTGTTTGAGCCTGTATCTGTTTTGCTCATATTCTTATTTATATAGGTAAATAAAAATGACTTTATGGCTTTAAGGTGCCTAGATGCTTACATTGCAATATAGAGTAGTTGAGAATGTTTAAAATTTTGTTACCTTGTATTAAAATATGGTGTACATTTAATCCCCATCTAATACATTAAATGTTAATAGCACACTTATTTCTAATGCTTATATAAAATGTGACTTGCATTTATTTATATTGCATCTCTCTTTCCTTCAAGCTATCAATTATACTTTTGCTACTGTCTCTTGGTCATTTCTATCTATTTATTCCTTAGTTTCAAGCTTAGTATGTGCAGAATTGACCTAATCACATTTTTCCTAAATGCAGTTCTCTTATATTTCATATTTCTATTTAAGGGCATTACCATCTTTCACATCTCAGCCTTAAAGCTTAATGTCACTTTTAACTACTTTGCCATTACGAGTATGTAATGACTCTCCTTAATTTTATTACTCTCGAAAGGACTAGTTTTGGTTCTTGGCTTATAATTCTTCAGTAATCAAAATTACTACTCTTTTTTTTTTTTGGAGACAGACTCTTACTATGTCACCCTCCATAGAGTGCCATGGCGCTCACCACAACACCTGGCTTTTTAATTTTTTTTTAAATTGCAATTATCATCATTGTTTGGCAGGCTGGGCTGGATTTGAACCTGCCAGCTTCCGTGTATATGTCTGACACCCTAACCGCTGAGCTACAGGTGCCAACCCCCAAATTACTTTTTGAAACCACAATATTGATTCTAGCTCCTCTCTGG
>NW_003852612.1:2271870-2279471 GCF_000181295.1 Otolemur garnettii | reverse complement strand
CCAAGTAGCTGGGACTATAGGTGCCCACCACAACGCCTGGCTATTTTTTCGGTTGTAGTTGTCATTGTTGTTTGGTGGGTCTGGGCTGGATTCAATCCCACCAGCTCTGGTATATGTTGCTAGCGCTCTAGCTGCTTGAGCTACAGGTGCTGAGCCAACAAATAATTTTTTAGAGTCTCATATGTCCTAGGGACTCTGCTATAGACTTGAGATACAGGGATGTCTTTAGGATACAGCAGTGGCCACAGAAATACAAACACATACATAATTACTTCCTAGGGTAAAAAATAAGGTATGGGCAGGTATAGTGGTGGTTAGCGTGTTGAAGAAACATGGTCAGCTTTACCTTTGGGTCATGAAGGAGTACTGGATAAGGTGGTCAGTGATGTTTAAAACTTAAAGGAAAGGCAAGTGTTTGCCAAGCACAAGCTGGGGAAAGGGCATTGTAGACACATGTGCAAAGGCATAGAGTCATAGAAAAACATGCTGTGTGCTTAGGTAACCAAAAGGGGGTTAATTATTGCTATGACATTGTGGGGTTGTGGTTGGATAAGTGTCTTTTTTGTATCATGAGTTGTTTTTAGTTCTTTCTGTTCTCTTGTAGTTTGCATAGTAAAGAAAACAACAATACGAGAATAGAATCCATGATGAGTTCTGTACAAAAAGATAACTTTTACCAACATAATGTAGAAAAACTAGAAAATGTTTCTCAACTAAGTCTTGATAAATCACCTATTGAAAAAAGTACACAGTATTTGAACCAGCATCAGACTGCAGCTGTGTCTAAGTGGCAAACTGAAGGGAAACATACAGAGCAGCTTTTGGAAAGTGAACCTCCAGCAGTAACTCTGGTACCAGAGCAGTTCAGCAATGCTAACATTGATCAGTCACTCCAAAATGCTGATGACAGTGACACAGATAGTGAAGACAACAGAGATAACCAACAGTTTCTGACACCTGTAAAGCTTGCAAATGCAAAGCAGACTACAGAAGATGACGAGGCCAGAGAAGCCCGAAGCCACCGAAAATGCAGTGAGTCTTGCCATTCTATGGAAGACTGTGCAAACTGTCAGCAGGAAGAGATAGATGTGGTCCCAGAGAGTCCATTGTCGGATGTGGGCTCTGAGGATGTTGGTACTGGACTGAAAAGTGACAGCAAATTGAGTAGACAAGAAAGTAGTCTAGGAAATTCTCCTCCATTTGAGAAGGAAAGTGAACCTGAGTCACCAATGGATGTAGATAATTCCAAAAATAGTTGTCAAGACTCAGAAGCAGATGAGGAGACAAGTCCAGTTTTTGATGAACAAGAAGATGGTAGTTCTCCCCAAACAACGAATAAACCTTCGAAGTTCCAAGCAAGAGAAGCGGAAACTGAATTTAGGAAACGTTACTCTACTAAAGGAGGTGAAATTAGATTACATTTCCAATTTGAAGGAGAAGAAGCTCGTACTGCAATGACTGATTTAAATGCTAAACTACCTGGAAGTACTTCCAGCCTAAATGTAGAATGCAGAAATTCCAAGCAGCATGGAAAAAAGGATTCTAAAATCACAGATCATTTCATGAGAATGACTAAAGCAGAGGACAGAAGGTAATTTTTTTCATCAGTTGTACCTCTTCAATATTGTAATATGGTTTACAATTATATAGAAGAGTTTATGATTTATAGCAAAGCAAAGAAATGGTTGTGTTTCTCGTTAACTATGCTGAATATAAACCTAAACTCCAAAATGTGAATTTTAAAGAGGCCAGAAACAGAAAACAAAAACTAAAGTTAATAGGGGCAATCACATTTTTAGTTTTATGAAGTAACTTCTAGAACTTAAGGGAATTATAACATGAAAATATTAGGTTGATAGTAGCTACTGTTTATTTGCTAGACATTTTTCTAGGCCATTATATATTATACTTTTTCTGATCTGCAGACTGACAGGTGACATTGTACTCTGTTTATAAATGAGAAAACTGAGACTAGGGTTAGAGAATTTGCTGAAATCATTTACCTTCTAGGTGTTAATATTTGGATTTAAGTCCATGCATATCTTTCTGCTGTTATCCCATATGGAATCTTAAGGCCCACTCAGTAATTTCTGTGATCTTAGTTTTCTAGCATGTGATAGTGAATTTACTTCATTGAATGTTACTGTTAAGAGACCTGAGAAATAGCAGGTACTGTGAACCATTACTCATTTCTGTCTTTAGAATGGGATTTACATGTGTTTGGAAATTTCTTTTATAGACTATTTGAAAATAAGCTCTGGGGTTTTAATATAAGCTTTATATATTTTTCTTTTGATTATAAAAATAAAACAAATTAAAATAAAAGAGCAAGCATGGTACACTAAACAATAATGTTCTGGGTAAGTTTTGTAGTTGTATATTCAAGGAAATCAAACAGTAAAGAACTTGTGACTGAATACATTTGTCTTGACCTTAGAAAAGAACAATGTGAAATCAAACATCAAAGAACAGAAAGGAAGATCCCTAAATACACTCCGCCTCACCTTTCTCCAGATAAGAAGTGGCTTGGAACGCCTATTGAGGAGATGAGAAGAATGCCTTGGTGTGGGATTCGGCTGCCTCTCTTGAGGCCATCTGCCAATCACACAGTAACTATTCGGGTTGGTATCACCTCTTATCTATGAAAAGAGAAGACTAGATGTCCTCGTTTATTGTGATATGATTAATATGAACATATTAATAGAAAGTTCTGTTTTGTGCATGTATAAAATACTGAGAAGTCTACAGAATGAAGAAATGTAATGACAGCATACTCAAAGAATACTGAACATACAGCAAGGCAAATCATTATCAACTGATGATAAAATTGAATTTTTCAGCATTTTTAAGAAAGCTCGGCTCAGCACCTGTAGCTCAGCAGCTATGGCGCCAGCCACATATCCCGAAGCTGGTGGGTTGAAACCCAAGTCTAGGCCTACCAAACAACAATGACAACTACAGCCAAAAAATAGCCAAGTGTTGTGGTAGGCACCTATAGTCCCAGCTACTTGGGAGGCTGATGCAAGAGAATCACTTAAGCCCAAGAGTTGGAGGTTGCTGTGAGCTATGATGTGGCACTCTACTGAAGGCGACATAATGAGACTCTGTCTCAAAAAAAAGAAAAAGAAAACTCATTGGATTCTTTGTTTTTTTAATTCAGCTGACAATATTTGTACAGTATTCACTGCATGTTAGGTATTGGGTTAGACCCTAAAGTTCAAATTTATGTATGGTTCAGTGCCCTTAAATCATTCTCCAGTATTAACCTCTTCTCTGAGCTTTAGATTCTAGAAGACACATACATCACAGGTATCTCAAACTCAACATGTCTAAGACCAACCTAATTTTCTTTTATTGTAGTAAAACGTATGTAACACAAAATTTATTCTTTTAATTTTTAAGTGTATAATTCAGTGACATTAAATGCATTCACCATGTTGTGCAACTATCACTATTACTTCCACAACTTTTTCGTCTTCCCAAACAGAAACCCTGTCTCTAGTAATAATTTGTTCCCTACTTCCCCTAGTTCCTGGACCTCTTTTATATGTTCTGAGGGTTCTTGCTTTTATTTATTTATTTATTTTTTGTTTGTTTGGCGGGCCTGGGCTGTGTTTGAACCCACCAGCCCCAGTGCATGTGACTAGCACCCTAACCACTGAGCTCCGGGCGCCCAGTGAGTATTTGCTTTTAAAAAACAACTTAATGAGGAATATAAAATTCACCCATTTTAAGAACTCAATTGATGATGATTTATTGAGCAACAACTACTATAATTCAGTTTTAGAAGATTTCTGTCACTCATTGGATGGTATTAAATATTCATTTATTTATTAGTTATATAGATTTCAACAGGTACTACTTTAAAAAATGAAATGATCCCTTTTATTATATACCTTAGTCTAGCTATAATTAAATATTTTGAAATTCAGAGTCCTTTACCATGTTTATAGGTGGGAGTGATATTGAGCAGGGCTGGGCACCCAAATCTCAGTGGTTAGGGTGCCAGCCACGTGCTCTAGGGCTGGTGGGTTTGAACCCAGCCTGGGCCTGCTACACAAAAAAAACAGCCAGCTGTTGTGGGGGGTGCCTGTCGTCCCAGCTACTAAGGAGGCTGAGGCAAGAGAATTGCTTGAGCCCAAAAGTTTGAGGTTGCATGAGCTATGATGCCACAGCACTCTATTGAGGGTGATAAAGTGAGATTCTGTCTCAATTACATATACATATATATATATAAAATACACAATATATGTATACGCTATATATTATATATATTTCTTTATATGTTTTGTAAAATTGCCTCATTGTCACTAATTGATGTTAGAGAAAGTGAGAATTATTGTAAAAATTATATTTATAAAAATAGCTTTTATTTGACAGATATAATGATTTTATGTCATATTTCTTAGGGGAAGAAAGATTTCTGCTATTTTAAAAAGTTTGAAAATCACAGGGATAGGGTAATAATTGTAAGAATAAAAAAGAAAACAGATAGTTGCATTTTTCGGATGTAAAGTTCATAGTACATGGTGCATTATTTGACGTAAAATTCTAGTACATAGTGAATTCTTAAATATGGATGATAAGCAAAAAGGAGTTGTTGGTAATACATGTAAAATTAAGTTACTTTATGACTGAGAAGATATTAATGGTTAGAAGTTGGAGAAAAGATTGATTGAGAGAATTAAATGGTATTTTAATTTTTATTCCTCCCTCTCTCTCTCACCCTTTATAAAGAAAACCCAAAGCATAAACAGTCCTTAGTTATAATTCTAAGACGCTAGGTATTAATAGCTGCAGAATTTGAAGTAGTAAAATGAGGCTAACATTGAGCTTCAGTAATGTTAGGCAGCCTGAAATTAAGTGGACAAGACACTCAGTGCTTATCAATAAATGTGCAAGCGTGTGCACACGCACACACAGCACATTCTCATAAAGATGTTCTCTTTTGTGTGAAGCTTATCAGATACCTGTTCTGTTTCCTCAGATGACATGGACCATATTTTATAAAATCACCTTTAGAACATTCTTAGGAGGGAGAAAATGCTTTAGCAAAATTGATGATTCAGTCACATTGGACGTCAGACTTTTCTTTTTTCCTTGGAATATTCTTATCCTTTGGCTTCTGTGTCTTTATATATTGCTGGTTTTCTTCCTACCTCCTTTGCCAGTTCTCATGTTACTTTTAAACTTCTATATGTGACCAGGAAGTGTTGGTGGAATTCCTCAAAGCTTTTTCAAAAAGAAAAAAAAAAGGGAGAGACATTATATACATAGGCATATAGGTACAAAAGTGAATTTGCTGTTTAAGAAATTTTAAGTTTGCTGGCTTGTCTAGATATATATTGTTTGGGTAAGAAAGTACATAAAAACAGTGATATTTGTCTCATAGTATAGGCATTGTAGGAGTAAAAGCCTGAGAACACTTTAAACACCGTTTTTCCTTTTCTTTCTTTTCTTTGAGACAGAGTCTCACTAGGTCACCCTCAGTAGAGTGTTATGGTATCACAGCTCACAACAACCTCCAACTCTTGGGCTTAAGCAATTCTCTTGCCTCAGCCTCCCAAATAGTTGGGACTATAGATACCTGCCACAATGCCCCGGCTATTTTTTGGTTGTAGTTGTTATTGTTGTTTGGCAGGCCCAGGCTAGGTTTGAACCCACCAGCCCCGGTGTACGTAGCTGGTGCCCTAGCTGCTGAGCTATAGGCGCTGAGCCTAGAACAGTGTTTTTCAACCTTTTTTTATCTCATAGCACACTCGAACCTATAGTTAAACTTCTGCGACACACTTAAATTATGTTGATGCAAAAAATTAAAAAGAGAATGTACTTACTGTGCTTTGAACTTCTTTCAAAGATAATTTAATTAATGGTCTTTAAAATTTATCAGGGCATACCTAAGATTCTCTCATGTCACACGAGTGTGCTACTGCACACCAGTTGAAAATCACTACTTTAGAATGATAATGTTATTTCAAAGTGAGGATAAAGGTTTTATTGGGGCTGAATGTATCTGGGAGCAGTTGTATTTAGGGCAAAGGATAAGAGACTTGGCAGAAATTCAGGCAAGAAATGTTGAGACCCTGCCCTGTGTCCTAGATGGGCTGGAGATGGAAAACATAGGATATAGTGACTAGTAAATTGGTAATTGGAAGTTAGGGTAAGAATAGCTGAAGACAACTGTTGAAATTTCTTGGAACTGTTTTCTATTTTATAGCATCTTCTTTGGTTACTTTCTTTGGGTTAGTTTTTAGAAGATACACTTGGGTTTTTATGCACTTAAGAGTTTTCATGTTTATCCTCTATTTCAGGTAGATCTTTTGCGAGCAGGAGAAGTTCCGAAACCTTTCCCAACACATTATAAAGATTTGTGGGATAACAAGCATGTTAAAATGCCTTGTTCAGAACAAAATTTGTACCCTGTGGAAGATGAGGTAAGAATAAAACTGAGGTTCAGGGTGGTGCCTGTGGCTCAGTTGGTAGGGCGCCGGCCCCATATACCAAGGGTGGTGGGTTAGAACCCCGCCCCAGCCAAACTGCAACAAAAAAAATAGCCGGGCATTGTGGTGGGTGCCAGTAGTCCCAGCTATTTGGGAGGCTGAAGCAAGAGAATTGCCTAAGCCCAGGAGTTGGAGGTTGATATGAGCTGTGACGCCACGTCACTCTACCGAGGGCGATAAGGAAGTCTCTGTCTCTAAAAAAAAAAAAAAAAAAAAAACACCCCCAAGATTCTTTTAGTCTCTGACTGATGGTTGAGTACTTGTTTTTTTCTAATTCTATGATGCAAAATAACTTAGAATAGTTTCCTACTATATTTTTCTTTTTCCTTAAAGAATGGTGAACGAACTGCAGGGAGCCGGTGGGAGCTCATTCAAACATCACTTCTCAACAAATTCACTCGACCTCAAAACCTGAAGGTATGTTCTTTTTGCTATTCTTATCTCTTAACTTGTAGCTCTTAGAGATGGTCTCTGTCTCCTCCCTCAAAGATATTTTCTAATCTTAAAAGACTTAGGTAACAGCATTCTTCACTTGAAGAGTGCTTGCTTTTTGGCATTGAGGGATGCTCCTTAAAGAAGTTTTTGGCTTCCATTCTTCTAGGAAGTGGTTAAAAGAATTGAGAAGTTGTATTTACATTTGACTTGCCTGGAGCCACACACAATAATTTGGAGAACCCAGAATTAAGACCTCAGTTTCTCAACTCCCATCAAATTTCCTTCAGTCCAAGCTTCTCTTATATTTTGTTGTTTTAAAATTATCATGTTTCTGAAATGTCTTTAATAGTAAATCAGGAAAGAATTACGATTTCAGTAATATTTGCCCAAAGGGAAGCTGAGTTTGCTAATGATTAAAGTATACATTAAGCATTTTGTTTTTTATTGCTCTGAGCATAGCTTCTAACAGTTTATTAATTAATTTATTAATCTTATGTTTTGGTAATAATCTATTTTTTCATTTTTTTATATTTTATGTAAGACTATAAGGGTAACCATTAGATTGTTTTTCTTTTTTTGGGGGGGGGGGCAGAGTCTTAGTATGTTGCCCTCACTAGAGTACAGTGGTGTCACAGCTCACAGCAACCTCAAACTCTTGGACTTAAG
>NW_003852612.1:2267401-2270468 GCF_000181295.1 Otolemur garnettii | reverse complement strand
CCACAACGCCCAGCTATTTTTTTGTTGCAATTTGGCCAGGGCCTGGTATATGTGGGGCTGGCACCCTACCCACTGAGCCACAGGTGCCGCCCTCTTCGTAAAATTTTTTATTAAATATTTTGTAATAATGGTACATTTAGGCTCAGCACCTTTTACTCAGTGCTTAGGGCGCCAGCCACATATATCAAGGCAGGCAGGTTCAAACCCGGCCAGGGGCCTGCCAAACAATGACAACTGCAAAAAAATAGCTGAGTTATGGCGGGTGCCTGTAGTCCAGCTATTTGGGAGGCTGAGGCAAGAGAATTGCTTAAGCCCAAGAGTTTGAGGTTGCTGTGAGCTGGGATATCACAGCACTCTACTGTGGGTGACATAGTGAGACTCTGCCTCCCCCAACAAAAAGGTATATTTAGCTATAATTTCCCTCTTTTCCCTATGTATGGTGATTTTGGTGGTGACTTTTAGGACACCCTATATTTTGGATCATATTTTAACCTAGATGCCTGGTAATTATTTGCATGGCATAAATTTTTCAGGAAGTTCTTTGGCAGAATATTAATTTTTTAAAAATCCTTTTCAATGGGGTAGTGCCTGTGACTCAGTGGTTATGGTGACAGCCCCATATACTGAGGGGGGCAGGTTCAAACCCAGCCCTGGCCAAACTGCAACAAAAAATAGCCGGGTGTTGTGGCACTCTACCAAGGGCAACAAAGTGAGACTCTGTCTCAAAAAAAAAAAACCAAAACTTTTTCAATGATAAGGAGATTTGGCAAGTTTATTATAATAATTTACCAGTGGTTTTCAGGCTTGTGTACTTCAGTGAAAAAAATTTGTGTATTGCCAATATAAATACACTAGTTGTTTATAAATTCTACATATTTATTACTTTAATAATGTAATGTGTATATTATACAATCAAAATAGACATTTAAAAGATAAACTGTAATTAGAAACAACAATTCTTTCTGTTCGACTAACAGATTATCTTATGCATACCCAACCTTGGAAACCCCGTGTATCAGACTGTCTATTCTAGGCAGTTAAAAGTTACACCAGTAGATGGCATAGTATTTAGACTTTGTTTTCTATAAATGTGTAATTTATGTGACCTGTTAGGGAAAGATAACCATTTATATGTAACTTATAAAAATAGCTGATAGTAAAGGAAAAAAGACTGTTTTACACTTTAGGCTGGCATTTCTCCATCTATTTTTGTTATGCCCTCTATCTTTAGGATCTTCTTGAACCTTTGTTTTTCTAATATCTCTCCTCCCAATGAATTTTTAATACTGCAAGTGTACCAAATATCTGTGTGTGGATATAGTGTGACTCTTTTGATCAAACCATTGTGATATCTAAGTTTGTTTTTTTGTTTTTTTTTTTTTTTATCTTCCAAGGTCCAATTTTTGTCCATTTGGAGCATATTATCCCATACAGAATGCATGCTTTAGGGTAATGGTTTTTTTCTCTTTTACTTGACCTTTCTAATCTCACTTTTCTTAAGTGAATAATAAATTAGTATGCATTCTGTTTGTCCGTAACTACTGATGTTGTGTAGCTAATGGTAGAAGGAAGGTTGTTCAGCAGTGACAAATTTACTGGAAGCATGATAGTTCTTCAAAGAGGCTATTCACAGGTAATTCACTTGGCTATATCATGAGGTTTTGTTTCTGCTTTTTCTATAGGATGCTATTCTGAAATACAATGTGGCATATTCTAAGAAATGGGACTTTACAGCTTTGATTGATTTCTGGGATAAGGTAAAAAGTATTTTTATTTCTTTATGAAAATAGTATTCAACTCTTTAAGAAAGTTTGAGAAAAATTCCCGTAAATTCTGCCACATTAACACAATTATTATGTTTTTAAAAAATGGATCTCCTGGGCGGCACTCTGGCTCAAAGGAGTCGGGCGCCAGCCCCATATGCCAGAGGTGGCGGGTTCAAACCCAGCCCTGGCCAAAAACTGCAAAAAAAATGGATCTCCTGTTACTTATATCTTTATTTTACATCGATATAATTGAGAGTTTATATTGAATTTTGTTTTATTCTCTTATAATATGTATTTTCTATTATGTTGTCAAACTATTACCAACATTATCAGTGAGTACATAGTATTCCATGACTAGATTTTGAGATTTTTTTTTTTCTTGAGACAAAGTCTCATTTTGTCAACCTTGGTAGAATGCCATGGTGTCGTAACTCATAGCAACCTTAAACTCCTAGGCTTAAGTGATTCTTTTGCTTCAGCCTCCCAACAGCTGGGACTATAGGTGCCTGCCACAATGCCCGGCTGTGTATAGAGATGAGGTCTCGCTCTGGCTCAGGCTGGTCTTGAACCTGTAATTGCTCAGGCAATCCATCCACCTCAGCTTCCCAAGTGGTGGGATTACAGGTGTGAGCCACTCAGCCCAACCCCAGATTTTGAGAATTTAATGATTCCTATATTCTCAGACATCTAGGTTGCATCTAGTTTTACCTTGTTCTCAATTACACTTTAGTCACAATGTTATGTGTGTATATATTATATATATGTATTTTCCATGTTTGATGTTGTTTCATTAGGTGATTCCTGGAAATCAGGTGATTCAATCAAGGGGCACAAAACTTTCTCGCCTCTGTATACATAGTGTGTGCTATAAAGTCATTTGCCACAGAGTGTTATAGCAATTATGCTGTGGGCAATGGGATGCAGACTAGGTATCATTCATTTTGAAAAAATGGCAGTATACTTTTAAAAAACAGATTATTTTGAAAAAGTATGGAATCACAATAAATTACAAAGAAATGCAAAGGGATATTGTAGGCACCTTTCAATCTATCTTCACCAGTGTTGATCACTTGTGTAACTGTAATGTGATGTTAAAACCTGGAAATACAGCCCAGCGCAGTGGCTCACGCTTGTAATTCTAGCACTCTGGGGGGCCAAAGCGGGTGGTTTACCCTGAGTTCATAGGTTTGAGACCAGCCTGAGCAAGAGCAAGACCTCATCTCTAAAAATAGCCGAGCGTTGTACCAAGCACCTGTAGTCCCAGCTACTCAGGAAGCTGAGGCAAGAAAATCGCTTGGGCC
>NW_003852612.1:2265722-2266705 GCF_000181295.1 Otolemur garnettii | reverse complement strand
GTCCCAGCTACTTGGGAGGCTGAGTCAGGAGACTCGCTTGAGCCCAGGAGTTGGAGGTTGCTGTGAGCTGTGAGGCCACAGCACTCTACCCAGGGGAATAGCTTGAGGCTCTGTCTCAAAATAAAAAAAAAGGTGGTTTGAGTTGTTTCTAATTTTTTGCTATTACAACTAAAGGTGCTATGAAGTTTCATGTATAGTTTTTTGCATTAACATAGGTTTTTTTCTCTAGGATAAAAATGCCTAAGGGTGCAATTGCTGAGTTGTTTGGTAAACGTATTTTTAGTTTTCAGAGAAAATGCCAAGCTACTTACCATTGCTCAAGTGATAGCAATATACTTTTGCTAAATAATTAAGCTCCCATCAAAGAAAGATTCTTTCGTATTTAATATATTTGAAAAATTGTTTACAATTTGATTTGTCTGCTCTTTTCATGTTACTTTTAGTCGTCCAAATTATGTATGCTTCATTTATTAATAATAGAAACCAAAAGTAATATTTTAATTCAAAGCATTTTAAATGCTACTAATTTTTGATTATCTAATAGAAAATAATTACTGAACTTTGAAGATGGCCTATGTTGTCTCTTTATGCTTGAGCCTTTCTCTCACTGGCTTTTTTTGCATTAAATAACTTTGTGACATAAAGAAGGTAATTATTTTTTTTTAACATAATCTCAAGATTTTACTGTGTTCATGATGAAACAAAAGATGTTTAGAACAGTAACACTAGGCCCTTTCTCTTCTTATCTCCTCCCAGTTGAAACTGCTTGCATCTCTTAATAGCTAGCATTCTCTTAGATCTGCAGTTGGGCTCCACACACTCAAGCCTCAGCACGATCTTTGTAGTTTTAGCCTTTTTCTGGAAGATTGGCTTAGTCTGCCCACCATAGCCACTCGGCTTCCTGTCATAAAGCCACTTTCCCTGGGCACAGAGAGAATCTTTGCTCTACTTGCACTGTCACTTTGTGGGGCTGGTGCTTGCCA
>NW_003852612.1:2262454-2265387 GCF_000181295.1 Otolemur garnettii | reverse complement strand
TTTGCCTTGTTTATTTGTGAAATGTTGACATCATCTAGTAAGTTAAAAGTTTTGTTGGCCAGAAACTGGATCTTACTCAGTTTTATAGCTCCTCTAGTGCCTGGTACAATGCTTTACATACAGCAAGTGCTCCATAAATATTTATGGGCTTGATTCAATAAATCAAGTATTTATATTGGTTCTCAAGGTTAGCAAGGTCAGAAGTATATTATTGAGAAGTTAACAGTTGAAGTATGTTTTTGATTTCTGCCCCCACATACAATTGACCTAAATAAAACAAACGTTTTCTCTGAGGATATTTAGCTAGTAATAGTATTGTCATCAGTTCATTTCCTGTGACATTACTGTTCTAAAAACTAGTCTATCCCTTAGGACTGCTGGTGGTGATCCTAAAGAAGGTGACTGGCTAATTCCATTGTCAGAAATCAAGCATTAAAATTATTATGAATTTGGGTGGCACCTGTGGCTCAATGGGTAGGGCCCCATATACTGAGGGTGGTGGGTTTGGACCCGGCCCCGGGCCAAATTGCAACAGAAAAATAGCCAGATGTTGTAGCAGGTGCCTGTAGTCCCAGCTGCTAGGAAGGCTGAGGGAAGAGAATTGCCTAAGCCCGGGAATTGGAGGTTGCTGTGAGCTGTGACACCACGGCCCTCTACCAAGGGCGATAAAGTGAGACTCTGTCTCTAAAAAGAAAAGAAAAAAAAAAGATTATTATGAATTCTTATGGTTAGTACCTCCTGTTAATTTTGGAAGAGCCTAAAAATGTGCAAATATAATTGATAGTAGTAGAAATAACACCATCAACTCTTCTTTTCACTAGAAATGTTAAGTTAAGAGACTATTTGTTAAGCAGCATAATATATAGCAGTGTCCTCAGATTTATTCTGTATCTGAATCCTGGAGACCTTGTTATCATGAAATAAAATAAAGATCCCTGTCTACCATCTTCCCCAAGTTTCAGATTCAGTAGATCTGGATTGGGACCTGACACTTTGACAAATTCACAGGTGCTGCTGCTGCTGCTGCTGGTGGTTTAGGGATCACACTTTGAGAACCACTGGTGTAAAAAAGGGCATAGAATTAGAAGTAGGAATTACTATTTCTTAGTTTTATCTCTGTGACCTTGGGCAAGTCACATAACCTCTGTACTTTATTATCCTCAGTTGTTAAATGGACAAAATCGCCACTTTATTTACCTTACCAGCATGTTTTAAGGATTCAGCTAATATGTCTAAAATCACTTTTAAAGTTCTAGCGTGATAATCAGATATGCTGTTATTTTCTTACCTCTGAAAAGCTTGTTTTGCCTCTTTATAAAAAAAAAGTTCTTTATTAACATGTCTCAATTGTAAGAAACTTGAAAAATATAAAAAGACAAAAATTGCCTATTATTTTGCTACCCAGAAAAATCACTCTTAACATTTAAAAAATTGTAATTCTATTTATTTCTGCATATTGAATGTGGATTTTTTAATGTAATAATTTTTCTTTTGAGACAGTTTCACTGTGTCACTCTTGGTAGAGTGCAGTGGCATCACAGCTCACAGCAGCCTCTAACTCTTGGGTTTAAGTGATTCTCTTGCCTCAGTCTTAATGTAATAATTTAAAAATGAACATAGTTTTACCTAAATCTTTTATATCATTGGCTATATCATAGACTAGATTTCTAGGAATATAATTATCAGATCAAAGGGCATGTTGATTTTGAGGACAGTAGTATATACTGCCAATTTATCTTCCCAGAAGATTCTTCCAGTTTCCAGTTCTCACCAGAAGTATGTAAGTGTCCTATATCATCGCGTCCTCCTCAGTATATTTACTTTCAAAGCATGATAGTATATAAAAGCACCCTGTACACAATATCTTCTGCAGCGTAAGGGCTTAATACATCTGTTTGTTATAATAACATTGTTGCCTAAGAAAGTATAGTTATAAGATAGTCCTTTTGGAAAAGCAAACTGGTTTAGGATAAAGTAATTTTCTAGCAACCATAGTGATGTCAGTATGAGATATGAGAGTTCTTTTATTTAAATGACATTAGTTCTCAGATCCTATATAAATACAGTAAAATGTGGGGTTTATAATACAAATTATAAGTATGAAATCTAACTTGCCTTAAAAGTTTGAGATCATTTTTCTCCTAGGTGTATCTTCTGTATGTAACATTTTTACATACCCAAAGAAAATTTGTTGCTTTTGAGAAAAGAAGAAAAGAAATAATATTTCCTGAGGACCTATGTATACTAAAAGGAATATATGTAGACAGACTGTGTTATAGTCCATTATTTTACTCAGAGGAAACACAGTCTACAGCATCCTTTATGATTTCACCATGCAAGTTTCAACTTGCTTGGCTTATCGGTGTTGCTGAGAGGGCTTCATTTGTTTCCATCCACGTGATTTTTATGTATCTCAAAACTTTTGCAATGACCCACGTATCATTGCTTTTAATTCTGAAACATCTTTGTGAACATTTAGTAATGCATTCAGTTTAGAAAAGAACATAAAATTAGGTTTAGAGAGGTTAAGTAACTTGTTCAACATTATACATGTATTAAATGGGTAAATCTAAGTTTGAGCTCAATTCAGTTCCTGTGCACAATAACTGACTAGTGACAATTCATTGGCTATAAGAAGGGCTAGTAGACCCTGAATCTGTGTCCTTTTCATTGTAATGATATTTATCCCTTAAAGAACACCTATGTATAAGGTGCAGTACTACCAAAGATATGGAAGAGATTGATAGCTTTATCCTCTGAAAGTGAGGGACACTGGACATGTCCACAAATGACCATAATAATAATTGGGCAGAGTGAGAGAAATGCTCCAGTAGAACCTAGTGGGTCATGGAAAGGCAAAAGAGTTTTATTTTGGATCACTGGGCGAACATCATAGAGAACATAGTGCTTGGGTGGTTGAGAGTATAAAATGT
>NW_003852612.1:2260748-2261775 GCF_000181295.1 Otolemur garnettii | reverse complement strand
AGCCAGGTGTGGTGGTTGTGTGCCTATAGTTCTAGCTACTCAGGAAGCTGGGACAGGAGGATCACTTGAGAGTAGGAATTTGAGGCTACAGTAAGCTATGATGGTGCAGCTGCATTCTAGCCTGGGCAACAGAGCAAGAGCTTATTTGAAAAAAATAAAAAATAAATGTTTAATTTTGATGAAGTCTAATTTATGAATTGTTTTCTTTTGTTTTGGAGACCATATTTAAGAAGCTGATGTAGGGTCACAAAGATTTACTCTTATGTTTCTTTTATGAATGTTACAGCTTTAGCTCTTACACTTACGTTAATTACCCATTTTGCCTTAATTTTAGAGGTTCAGTTTTATTTTCTGTGTGAATATTGATTTCCATTCTAATTTTCGTATATGGTATAAGGTAAGGGTATAGACTCACTGTTTTGTACTATCTAGTTGTCCCAGCACCATTTGTTGAAGACTGTTCTG
Organism: Otolemur garnettii; assembly: GCF_000181295.1. Classification (NCBI taxonomy): domain Eukaryota; kingdom Metazoa; phylum Chordata; class Mammalia; order Primates; family Galagidae; genus Otolemur; species Otolemur garnettii. Next base: position 2,261,310 of record NW_003852612.1, on the reverse strand, counting down.
TCCCTATTGCATTGTCTTGGCACCTTTTCAAAACGAATCGACCATAAACAGGAGGATTTGTTTCTGGTCTCTGGATTCTATTCCATTGATCTATTTTTCTGTCCTTATGCCACTACTGCACAGTCTTGTGTACTGTAGCTTTGTGGTAAGTTTTAAAATCAGGAGGTGTGCATCCTCTAACTTTGTTTTTTTTTCCAGATTATTTAGGTTATTTTGTATCTTTTGCATTTCTCTTGAATTTTAGGGTTAATTTGTTACTTTCTGTAAAAGCCTAGCTGCCAAGGGCAGTGTTTATAATATAATCATGTTAGCAGAATCCAAACTAATTTCTGCATTTTGAGGTAGTGCCAGTGATTTTAAGATTACTTTTTGGAGTTTCAACCCGTTTGGTGTTTAAAGGAAGACAGAAAGTAGGGAATAGAAGGCTTATCTCTGTGTCAGAAAACTGTGTATCTCAGGATATCCTTAAATCTTAAAGTCTTTCACTTTTATAGAAATGGAATTTCTTATACAATTAAAAGTTGATTCCTTGTCACACTATAACATTTGTATTTTGTAATTT
>NW_003852612.1:2248854-2259656 GCF_000181295.1 Otolemur garnettii | reverse complement strand
TTAATTCTGTGAGTAATAAATTTTATAACCCAAGCTACTTTGCAGCAAGAGGTTTTATAATATCAACAGACACATTTTACATGTTTGTGTAATTACCTACTTACTGGTGTCTAGGACAAGGAGTAAGGGCCCCAGAACCTCAGCCTGGGACGTGAGCCTCCTCCATTGGCCCGGAAGTGAGGAGTATTGCCTAAGCTTTTTTTTTTATTTTGTGAGAAATCAGCAAAGATCACAGAGATCAATGTGTTAATTTGTAATTTAAAGTTATATGTTTAGGTGATACTGAGTAGAAATGGCCATTATTTAGTGCTTTTTGCATCTCGAGTGCTAATATTGGTTTTCCTCCATGCCAGCTGTTGGAATTGCTAGTAACAAGCGATCTATTTTATGGCTCTCCTGTGTGGTGTTCCACAAAATTAAATTCAAACACTTGTGTAATTTGTATTCTAAATGAATCAGTATATTTATTCCTAGCATTTTTCACAGGAAAGTTTAACAGAATGTCCTATATGGTAGAAATGGTCTCTGATAGTGCATTTTGGAAGGATTTTAACTACTTCTGTCTTGTAATACCTGTGGCATTATTTCATTTCATCTTGGTGTTTTACTTTGTCAAGTTTATATTATATTAAAGCCATAATGACTGTAGAAGGTCAGGGGGGTTATGTTTAAGAGGGGTTTCTGTTTCTGTGATGCTGGTTTCTATTCCTGCACTTGGATTGTAATTTAAAAATGGATGTTCATTAGACTACAAATACATATTTATTTACTTCTTGAATAAACATTTACAATACATGTACAATGTTAAATTATTTAATATAAAGAGTTTTAAATTCCACGTTTGATTTATATAACAAACATTTTTGGCAATGGATTAAGTGTTGAAAGGAAACCTAAGGATTTGAATGACTATTCCAGCTTTCTTTCCATGTATATAGATAGGGTGTATATAGTTCTCATTTCTTCCTTCCATTGGTTTGGCCATGAAGGATGCCAAGGAAGTCAATGAGGTGGTTTTGATTTTGTTTTTTTCCATCTGTGGCTGCTGAAAGTGGAGAGTGAGAGATAGGAGTTTAGGAATGAGAGGACATTTAAAAATAAAACATGAAAAATTTAGACTTAAGAGTAGAAATGTTTTGTATTTGTGACAAAGCTAGTTACACATTTCTCTTTGGGCGCTATAACTAAAAAATACATATATATATGTATATATACTCACACAAATATATACATATTGCGTTAAGTCTGTGCCTCAAATCATATGCGCAAAATAGATTCTTCATTACAATCAGAAATTATACACTTTTTGTCTTTGCAATATTATTAAAATATTGAATACACATTATCCTGAGACTTGTCAAAGAAAGGCTGTTTAAAGCCTCTCTGTAAATTAGGCTGTATAAATCTCTTGTTTATGTGCTACTTAATTCTAAAAGGTAAATGAGAGCCTGTGTGTGGTAGGTCACACTTATAATCCCAGCACTTTGGGAGGTTGAGGTGGCAGGTTCACTTAAAGCCAGGAGTTTAAGACCAGGCTGAGCAACATAGTGAGACCCCATCTCTACAAAAAAATAAGGAAGATTAGCCAAGAATGGTGGTATGTTCCTGTGTTTCCAGCTACTGAGGAGGCTAACGTGGGAGGATGTCTCAAGCCCAGGAGTTTGAGGTTGTATTGAGCTATGATGATGTCACTGCATTCTAGCTGGGGCAATGGTGGGACACTTTATCTCAAAAATATAAATAAATAAAATAAGTGAAAGTTAAATCGAGGTTATATTGAGTTTTGAGGGATACAAATTAAGTGGATCAAATTGTACCTAAGTCACCTCTTTGCCAGTTATTTATATGTCATTTTAAATTAAAAAAACCAAGTACAACATAAATTATTGCCCCCCAAATAGAGGCAAGTATTGAAGTATTGTCTCACTTGTGTTTAACTAAAATGACATATTTTTGAACTCAAGTGATCATGAAGAACTTTTTAAAAATTATTGACAAAAAGCATTAGTAGAAACTTAGCAAAAACACCATTAGTTTGTTTTAAACTAGATCACCAGAAAAGTTATCTCACGTTTGCAGAGTAATGGCTAGAAGAAATTATGTTTTGATTCATGCCTTTATTATATAATAAAATGTTGTTGTATTTAAATTATTAGGCAAAATCATAGCATAAATCACCTGTCTTTCAATAGCATAAAACAATAGTTATATGCTTACGCATCTTTTGAACATCATTGCATTTCTGCTTAAGTGATAGATTATAGGTCAGGGGTCCTCAAACTTTTTAAACAGGAGGGCCAGTTCACTGTCCCTCAGACTGTTGGAGGGCTGAACTGCAGGCCCCAGGACCAGTTGGCTGCTAAGCAGAACAGGCAGCGGTGGCAAAAACACCTGGTGTTTTGGATACATGTCCTCGGTGGGCCACATGTGGCCCACAGGCCGTATTTTGAGGACGCCTGTTATAGGTTCTTGGCCTTTTTGCAGTGTGGCATACTATTATGTGGGTAGCTTATCTCATGATTATGATAACTATAGCGAATGTACTTAGTATTTTTTGTATATTAAAAATTTTATTAGGGAATTTGTTCTTTTCTCTCTCCTCCCCCAACCCTCTACCTCTATAAACATTTCAGAGACTGTTAGTGATCTTTAGAATAGTTTGGGGAAAGCTGACCGGGGGGCAATAGGCTTTTGTAACCACTGTAAAACGTAAGAACAGATTTTGTTATGTAGTAACCAGTAAGGAATGTGGCCTTTGTTCCATGATAGCTGGGGGTGGGTGGCTGGGTAGTAGCTAATGCAGAAGTAAATGTACATTAACAAATTGTTCTTAGCTTCTGATTTAGAATTTTTCCTAGATAATCTATTTTTCTGAGTCTTTCTTCAAAGCCTAAAAAATTTAAAGTGTCCTTGTAATATTTGTCATTGAGAGCCTGTAGCAAACTCCTAATCAAATGAAAGCAGCCTTGAATGTTTCATAAGACTACAGCTAATGTCTTTATCTCTCTAGCTTTCGAACCTCTGATTTGGAGTTCAGTGGAAATTTAACCTTTTTGGACTTCTTCCCTTGGTGACTCACAATCTCTGGAATCAATAAGGTCTGCATTACTTTACAGCTCAACTTAATTTAATTCATGAGAACTGTAAGAGCCCAAAGGAAGCTAATCAGAGTCACTAAAATATTAAAACAGATGAATTGTGACTTTTTATATTTGTATGAAATGTGTGTGATTTCCCTTCCTACTTTGGTTAATGTATGCTTTAGGATTGGGATACATATTAAGGGTCTCATATTCATGATTTCTTTTAAAGGTGCATATCTTAGCTCGGCACCTGTGGCTCAAACAGCCAAGGCAGGCGTCAGCCACATACACCTGAGCTGGCCAGTTTGAATTCAGCTCAGGTCTGCCAAACAACAATGACGGCTACAACCAAAAAATAGCCGAGCCTTGTGGCGGGTACCTGTGGTCCCAGCTACTTGGGATGCAGAGGCAGGAGAATCGCTTGAGCCCAGGAGTTGGAGGTTGCTATGAGCTGTGATGCCACAGCACTCTACCCAGGATGACAACTTGAGGTTCTGTGTCAAAAAAAAAAAAAGTGCATATCCTATAGGATGAGTTGCTCCAACTGGGACTAGGTACTTTACTTTTATAAACGTGCTGAGTTATCATGGAAGATCAGTCTTAGTAGAACCCTCCTCCACGCACTAGACCATTGATGAAATTAGAGTTTTTATTTTGTTTTTTGTGAAATACTATCTGGGCCATATTTCTGGACATAGCAGACAAAGAGGTTGGAAGTTACAGATATTCACAAATGAAAATTCCCTCAGAATTCTTCCTGTATTCTAGGAATGAAATTAAGGTAGTGCATTAATGTGCTGTAACTCCAACTTTTTGTTTATTCACATGGCTCAAGTAGCAACAGAGGCTATTCTTTTTAAAACTTGCAGTGACATTGATTTCATTATCTGATACCTATGCTCTTAGGAGGTGAACATAATTCTGTGTTTTAATCTTTCCCATGATTTATATCTTTCTTTATCAGGTAACTCTGAGGTGTTTTTTGTTTTTGTTTTTGTTTGATATGTCATTTATACAGTTTGACATGATGTCTTGATTTATAATTCTTGTTTAAAGTTTGCATTTACTCTTTTTTGTTTCTACTCATTAAAAATAAATGTTAGGGGCCTTTTGGTTATCTACATGTAACATCTCATATTTAATTAACCCTGGAAGGCCTATTGTAGCACATGTTATTTGAAGGTCAAAATAACAAGAGTAGGCCAGGTGTGGTGTCTCACGCCTGTAATTCTAGCTCTTTGTTTGGTAGGCCAGGTAGGAGGATTGCTTGAGGTTAGGAGTTCCAAGACCAGCCTGAGCAAAAGCGAGATCGTGTCTCTATACAAAACAGAAATAGTAGCCGGGTGTGGTGGTATGTACCTGTGGTCCCAGCTACTCAGAAAGCTGAGGCAGGAGGATCACTTACATCCTGGAGTTTGAAGTTGCAGTGAGCTGTGATGACACCACTGCCCTCATGATTGGGCAACAAAGTGAGACCCTGTCTCCAAAATGAACAAATAACAAGAGTGAATAAAAACAGAATGTTATATTTATTTTTAAATTTACATACTGTTTTTTTAATGTGTAGTCTGTACAAATGAATAGTAAACTTGGTCACAAAGACTAAATAGGTCTATCACATGTGGGAAGGTACCATTAGTCCTGTGGTCTACCAAACATTTTAGTGTTGTTACTGCTAGAGAAAAGTATCGTCCATGACTGATTGCAGTGGTAATGACAGGTAATGATTAACTACATGAGGCTGTCAGATTCTAAGCTGGCTAAATAATTATTCTTTATAGTAGTGTATTAAAGAAGCTTTTAATAAGCTGAGTGCATAGTGTCTTGTTGCCACAAATTCTCTTTGATTTTGAAAAGCTCTACAAAAAGACATTTTCTGCAGCAAGGACCATTTCCAGCATAGTGAAATAGGGAATATTTTCACATGAACTCCAAAGTGGTATATATTGAGGTAATCCTAGCTATTGGTTTAATCTGCATCAGCCGTGGGAAGCCTAGCTCTGACATAAACAAGGGATGTATTCCACTGCTAGTGAGATGTTGAGCTGCTTACTGTCGATGCTCACTGGGTTAAGTTTCCATATGTACTATTCCCCTTATTCTGCTGGACACTTACTCCAATCCTGCTGCTTAAGTTGCAGACCATTCTGGTTTCCTTTTTCTTTCTTTCTTTTTCTTTTTTTTTTAGAGACAGAGTCACTTTATTGCCCTGAATAGAGTGCCATGGTGTCACAGTTCACAGCAACCTCCAGCTCTTGGGCTTAGGCAGTTCTATTGCCTCAGCCTCCTGAGTAGCTGGGAGTACAGGCGCCTGCCACAACTCCCAGCTATTTTTTGTTGGAGTTTGTCTAGGGCGGGTTCAAACCCGCCACCCTCGGTATATGGGGTTGGCGGCCTACCCACTGAGCCACAGGCGCCACCCCGGCTTCGTTTTTCTTGGAAATTCTTACATATTGTAGGCATAGCCCTATCTCCTCTCACATTTACCCTTCTGCAAGATCTTCCTTGTAGATAACTCTCCTGTGTTTGCTGGAGCATTTTATTTGGCTGTCTGTGGTGGAGACAGTGATAGTGATTATTGAGAGCTGTTCTGTATGTACCATGTATAGTATAAGCAGTATGCTTTTTCTCATTCAGTTCTAATAACCAACCCATTAGGTAGACACTATTAGACACTATTAATATTTCTGTTTTACAAATGAATAACTGAAAACCAAGACTTAAAGAATTTAAATAACTTAGTGGTATCTTATATTTTGTCTGTGGATTGTGTGCATTCCACCCACTCAATCTTTGATATAACACGTAGGAAAGAAACAATCAGTTTGAACATAGCACCCAAACATTAGTTCCATTGGAAATGGTCAGATAAAGGGGATGATTCATTATAAAAACCAACTGAATAAAGGTAGAGAAGCCCAATAAGCTCAAAGATTTGAATTAAAGATAGAAAGAAGAGGAGCTTAGGAAAAGTGCCTCATGGCCTATGGCTTTAGATCTGGCATTATTTAGAAGCACAGGCTCAGGGAGGACTCCTGCCTCTCAAGTTCCAACAATATTTGTTCCTTTGAATCCTTTACCATTTGCTTATATTCTTTCTTCCGCTTCTTATTGTCTGCCCATCTTTGACCACTGCCTTTCTTCTCACCTGTTACCTGACATTGACTTGGGCAACTTTGGGTGATATTCATGTTGATGACGCATTTGCTGGCCAGACCCAAGTCTGTGTGTGAGACCCTTTATTTCTTTAGCCCATATGGCTCCAGATGACAGAGCTTAGGCCTGATTATCCTCTGGGCCAGTTCCATGTCTAGGGTCATAAGTTCTGAATTTCTCTCCTACCATGGCTTCTTAGTTTTCTACTCCTTTATTCCTTCTATGTTCTCCGTTTTTGAAGGTGTTCACTGCTTCTACCCCTTTGCTGTGAGTCCACTGTGTCTTGGGTTGTGTCACTCAAATACTTTGTAAATAAAGGATTGAATTATGGGTGGAAAGTACTGCCTATTATATTCTCCTGCTAGAAATAATTCTGTGGAGTCTTACAGTAAAGAATCATGGCTTAGTTTTGTTTTATTTAACATATTTTCCAGACATATTTGTGTACAGCTTCTATGTGACAGCTTATGGTTTCCTTTGTATCTAATATTCCATAGAAAACATACTGCAAAGCACAGGTGTGATGTGGAAGGGAGGAAGAAAGGGAGCGGTTAAAGGGAAGAAGGAAGGGAGGAAGTAATTAATCCTACAGGTGGGCCTTACTAAGAGTTTATGTTATGGAATCAATTTGACCTTCGGTTCTTTTTGCGATTTTTCTATGTATTTCCTCGTTACTCTATGATTCTAAACCTTTTCATTGTTTTCTAAAAATCTTTATCCACACTCCATCGTTCATTTGCTCCTGCATCACACCTCACTGAGTGATTTGAGGCCATCTAAAAGGGAGATTCTTTCAGTTTCTTCATGCAAGGGTTTCGACATTTTTTTTGTCCATCTCTTTCTCTTTTTTTGAAACAGAGTCTCACTTGGTTACCCTTAGTATAGTGCCGTGGTATCTTAGCTCACAGCAACCTGAAAACTCTTGGGCTCAAGTGATCCTCTTGCCTTCGCCTCCCAAATAGCTGGGACTACAGGCACTCACCACTATACCCGGCTTGTCCATCTCTTTCTTATCACAAAGGAAAAGCTAGTCTTAGTTCATTCATTAAGCTGAGCATGTCCAAAACAGAATCATACCTTAGGATACCTATGTCACTGTACCTTTTCTGACCTTATCCCTTTTTTCCTGATGCCTGGTTAATGCCTTCTTGACTTTCAGTATTTAGTGTAGCTGTTGCTTCTATAATTAAAACTTTTTTTGCCTTCTTTTTTAGAGCAGTTTTGGGTTCTCAGCAAAACTGAACAGAAGTATAGCAATTTCCCCAATACTACTGCCCCCATGCACACATGCATAGCATCCCCATTATCAGTATTCCCTACCACAGTGGTATATGTGTTGTGGTTAATCAACCTGTGTTCATACAGCCTTATTACCCAAAGTCCTATGGTTGACTTTTTACTTATCTGTGTTCCATACTTTTCTTTGTAGGAGGCTGAGATTTGTTCTTTCCTATGTCCCTAACACATAACATTGTGCTAAGAACTTTTATTTTTTGTTTGTTGTTACATTAACCCATTTATTATAAAAGATATTACAAAGGGCACAGATGAAGAGACGCATAGGGCAAAACGTGAGAAGAGGCAAGGAGCTTCTGTGCCCACCTCTGGTGCCCCACTCTCTAGGACCTTCCATGTGTTCATCTATCTGGAAACTGTGCCAGGAACTTTAAATACCACTTAATGCAGGTGACAGTTTTATCTTCAAGTCTTTTTCTCTGTCAGCTCCTAATTGCCCATAGGATACCTAAAACCAGCCTTATTTCCACTCCTACTCCAGATTCTCTGTCAGTGAATGGTTTCTCTATCTATCTATTCATTCCCTCAAGCCAGAATTTGTTAATCATCTTAGCTGCCCTACTCTGTCTCAGCCGCCTCTTCCTACTGATCTACCATTCCCTCATCTTATAGTAAGAAGCCATCATTTTACTTTCGGGACACCTCTTGAGTTGAGCTTATCTCTATTTCTGTTGCACGTCTCATTTGTACTGTCATTGTGATTCAGCTGGTAGATTGCATTAGTCATCATCTAGCTGACCCTTATATATAGTGTTGGTCCCTTCAAACCCATCTTTTTTTTTTTTCTTTTTTGAGACAGTCTCAAGCTGTCGCCCTGGGTAGAGTGCTGTGGAGTCACAGCTCACAGTAACCCCAAACTCCTGGGCTTAAGTGATTCTCTTGCCTCAGCCTCCCTCCCAAGCAGGTGGGACCACAGGCCATACTCCCAGCTATTTTTTGTTGTTGTTTTAGCTGACCTGGGCTGGGTTTGAACCCACCAGCCTCAGTGTATGTGGCTAGCACCCTACCCACTGAGCTATGGGCGCTGCCCAAATAGCTACACACAAGGAGCTATCTGAAGCATGATCTTAAAACTTTCTGTGGCACTTCATTTATTTTAAGTTCTATGGAGTGATATTTTTGGCAGCCCATGACCCTGCCTCTATCCACCTCTCTAGCATCATTTCATGCTACTTTCTTGCTCCAGATTTGATAGTTTAATGACGAAAGTATTTGTGGTTCTCCATCATGCTATTTGCCTGCCTTTTTTTTTTTTTTTAACAGCCCCAATTCACTTACATTTTTTGTATAAAAATGGTGTGTTGTGGCCACAGCTGGAGCCTGGGTCCTCTGCACAGAGACTCTGGTGTGGGTCTTGACGAAATGTTCAGTGAATTCCTGGTAGGGAAACTTGGTGAATATGGTCTTTCCAGAGGTCAGGGGTCAGATAGCTGTAGGTCTTAGAAATGGCATTAAAGTGATCTTGGCAAAATTGCCCAAGGTGGCGGTGTAGCCTCTGGCTGAGGCATGGCAATCTTTAAAACCAGCCATCTGCAGCAGCTTCCTGGGCTTAGGGGCTAAAACAATGCCTGGTCCTCTAGGGATAGTACAGAGCTGCAGCAGCCTGTCACCTTGCGAAGAATGGTGTGAGGCTTGCTGATCTTGTTTCCCCAGTAGCCTCTTCACACAGGGACAGTGGAGAGTTTGGCCAAGACAGTGACACCTTGGATGGCAGTGACTACCTCCTTTGAGCTCTTAACACCCAGACTGATGTGGCCACTGTAGTCCTCAGTGGCATCAAATGCTCTGAACTTGGTCTGCTGGCCGTTGTGGCTCTGATTTTGCATCAACATAATCTTCAAAACCTCGTCCTTGAGCAATGCCCTAAGGAAAAAGTCAGTGATCTCAGATTCCTTAATGGGCAGGGAGAAGAGAGAGATCTCCTCTAGGGACTTGATCTTTGTATCCTGGTCACGTTTGGTGACGGGTATTCACTCCTTGCCCTTGCTTCCACAAGCGCCACAGCCTCGGCTCTGGCCTTAAGCACAGTCCTGAACCTGGCTCTGAATGCTTCTGCCAGAGCCCCCACAGAAGCTGTCAAGGCCTCCCATGCCCTGGTCCCCAGTATCTTCTGGGCCTGCCTGCTCTACTGGCATCATCCACCATCTGATGTTTTCTCAGAGAAGCATTGCATTGTTCATCTTTGTGGTTTTTCTTCATAATACTCAATCTGATATTCCAAAATGGGTGCTCAGTATGTGTTTGGACTGAGCAGCAACATATAACTAGAGTAAATAGAAGGCAGAGGCTGGACCTGTTGGGCTGTTCTTGCTCTTAATCTATTTGATTAAATGCTAAATGCTGCAGCATTCTTCACATTTTCAGTCTTACATCAGTTATAAAACCAAAGTCATTTCAAGAGGAGTATTTGACCATTTTCAAACTCAGAAAGTTTGAGAGCCAGGGTCTTCCTCTGTCACCACGCTTGGAGTGCAGTGGTGTGAATATAGTTCACTACAGCTTTGAACTGCTGGGCTCATGTGATCCTCTTGCCTCAGTCTCCCTAATAGCTGGAACTATAGGTATGTTACCACACCTTTCTTAATTTTAAACTTTTTGTAGAGACATGGTCTCCCTGTGTTCCAGGCTGGTCTGGAACTCCTGACCTTAAGAGATCCTTCTGTCCTAGCCTCCCAAAGTGCTGGGATTATAGGTGTAAGCCACCATGCCTGGCCACATTCCTTATTTTAAAACAAATTGCAGTTACCAAAAGTAGCCTGTTGGAGTTGAAGTTCTGTGCATTAAAACAAAAAGCGACAGATTTAGTCATCTGTAGTTGTACCTACGTATGTCTGAGAATCTCTGAATTGTCCTTGGCTTGTTCTGGTGACTCTTTCATTGGAGTAAGGAGGAGAACTAGATCAGTATGTGGCTATTTATGTTGAAATTAATTAAAATGAAATAAAATTATAAATTCATCTCCTGAGTCACACTAGTCACATTTCTTGTGGTTAGTAGCCTCATGTGGCTCATGGCTCATCATTCCAGACAGTTTGGTTGGATAGTGCTGTACTGACTGGGTCGTCCTCAAGGTTTCTTCTGTGTCAGGCATCATCATTTTACATAGAAACTGCTCATGGAGGACTTCTGAGATTTCTCAATGTTCATTGATCACGTTTTGAACTTTTTCTACTTTGGATGTTACTTGAAATAATTGAGTTGCTGAGTTTAACTTGGTCAGTTTTTTTAAAGATCCTTTCATTGTAATACAATTTAACTACTATTTGT